>NC_084564.2:2715000-2765000 GCF_033978685.3 Nerophis lumbriciformis
CAGGGCCCACCTCAAATTGCCGCCCCAATCTCCCGAATTCGGAGGTCTCAAGGTTGGCAAGTATGGATCCAACCAATGTGAGTCTAAGACTAGATCTGATCAATCTAAGGCTATGAGCATAAACTGATGAAGCCTACTCGGATGAGAGGCGAAACGTCTTCTAAGACAAAGGAAACAGTTCAGTTGCCATCGATCGAATGCCCTGAGGTTATAGTTACATAGAAATTCATGACATCAAGAACCGAAACCTATCGATCTGATCACGGCAGTGTCGATCCACCACCATTAGCATCGATGCTATCAATATGTGGATGGAGTCGCCCACCCCTTACAGCACAGAAACCACATTAACGTGTCCGTTCGTTTCTCAGGGCCCACCTCAAACCCACCCCGCCCCAATCTTCCGAATTCGGAGGTCTCAAGGTTGGCAAGTATGGATCCGACCAATGTGCGTCTAAGACTAGATCTGATCAATCTAAGGCTATGAGCATAAACTGATGAAGCCTACTCGGATGAGAGGCGAAACGTCTTCTAAGACAAAGGAAACAGTTCAGTTGCCATCGATCGAATGCCCTGAGGTTATAGTTACATAGAAACTCATGACATCAAGAACCGAAACCTATCGATCTGATCACGGCAGTGTCGATCCACCACCATTAGCATCGATGCTATCAATACGTGGATGGAGTCGCCCACCCCTTACAGCACAGAAACCACATTAACGTGTCCGTTCATTCCTCAGGGCCCACCTCAAACCCCCCACCCCAATCTCCCGAATTCGGAGGTCTCAAGGTTGGCAAGTATGGATCCGACCAATGTGAGTCTAAGACTAGATCTGATCAATCTAAGGCTATGAGCATAAACTGATGAAGCCTACTCGGATGAGAGGCGAAACGTCTTCTAAGACAAAGGAAACAGTTCAGTTGCCATCGATCGAATGCCCTGAGGTTATAGTTACATAGAAACTCATGACATCAAGAACCGAAACCTATCGATCTGATCACGGCAGTGTCGATCCACCACCATTAGCATCGATGCTATCAATACGTGGATGGAGTCGCCCACCCCTTACAGCACAGAAACCACATTAACGTGTCCGTTCATTCCTCAGGGCCCACCTCAAACCCCCCCCAATCTCCCGAATTCGGAGGGCTCAAGGTTGGCAAGTATGGATCCGACCAATGTGAGTCTAAGACTAGATCTGATCTATCTAAGGCTATGAGCATAAAC
This sequence comes from Nerophis lumbriciformis, assembly GCF_033978685.3. Taxonomy (NCBI): domain Eukaryota; kingdom Metazoa; phylum Chordata; class Actinopteri; order Syngnathiformes; family Syngnathidae; genus Nerophis; species Nerophis lumbriciformis. Next base: position 2,716,231 of record NC_084564.2, read on the forward strand.
TGATGAAGCCTACTCGGATGAGAGGCGAAACGTCTTCTAAGACAAAGGAAACAGTTCAGTTGCCATCGATCGAATGCCCTGAGGTTATAGTTACATAGAAACTCATGACATCAAGAACCGAAACCTATCGATCTGATCACGGCAGTGTCGATCCACCACCATTAGCATCGATGCTATCAATATGTGGATCGAGTCGCCCACCCCTTACAGCACAGAAACCACATTAACGTGTCCGTTCGTTCCTCAGGGCCCACCTCAAACCCCCCCCCCCAATCTCCCGAATTCGGAGGTCTCAAGGTTGGCAAGTATGGATCCGACCAATGTGAGTCCAAGACTAGATCTGAGCATAAACTGATGAAGCCTACTCGGATGAGAGGCGAAACGTCTTCTAAGACAAAGGAAACAGTTCAGTTGCCATCGATCGAATGCCCCGAGGTTATAGTTACATAGAAATTCATGACATCAAGAACCGAAACCTATCGATCTGATCACGGCAGTGTCGATCCACCACCATTAGCATCGATGCTATCAATATGTGCATCGAGTCGCCCACCCCTTACAGCACAGAAACCACATTAACGTATCCGTTCGGTCCTCAGGGCCCACCTCAAACCCACCCCGCCCCAATCTCCCGAATTCGGAGGTCTCAAGGTTGGCAAGTATGGATCCGACCAATGTGAGTCTAAGACTAGATCTGATCAATCTAAGGCTATGAGCATAAACTGATGAAGCCTACTCGGATGAGAGGCGAAACGTCTTCTAAGACAAAGGAAACAGTTCAGTTGCCATCGATCGAATGCCCTGAGGTTATAGTTACATAGAAATTCATGACATCAAGAACCGGAACCTATCGATCTCATCACGGCAGTGTCGATCCACCACCATTAGCATCGATACTATCAATATGTGGATCGAGTCGCCCACCCCTTTCAGCACAGAAACCACATTAACGTGTCCCTTCGTTCCTCAGGGCCCACCTCAAACCCCCCCCCCCAATCTCCCGAATTCGGAGGTCTCAAGGTTGGCAAGTATGGATCCGACCAATGTGAATCTAAGACTAGATCTGATCAATCTAAGGCTATGAGCATAAACTGATGAAGCCTACTCGGATGAGAGGCGAAACGTCTTCTAAGACAAAGGAAACAGTTCAGTTGCCATCGATCGAATGACCTGAGGTTATAGTTACATAGAAACTCATGACATCAAGAACCGAAACCTATCGATCTCATCACGGCAGTGTCGATCCAATTCTAACACCACCATTAGCATCGATGCTATCAATACGTGGATGGAGTCGCGCACCCCTTACAGCACAGAAACCACATTAACGTGTCCGTTCGTTTCTCAGGGCCCACCTCAAACCCACCCCGCCCCAATCTTCCGAATTCGGAGGTCTCAAGGTTGGCAAGTATGGATCCGACCAATGTGAATCTAAGACTAGATCTGATCAATCTAAGGCTATGAGCATAAACTGATGAAGCCTACTCGGATCAGAGGCGAAACGTCTTCTAAGACAAAGGAAACAGTTCAGTTGCCATCGATGGAATGCCCTGAGGTTATAGTTACATAGAAATTCATGACATCAAGAACCGAAACCTATCGATCTCATCACGGCAGTGTCGATCCAATTCTAACACCACCATTAGCGTCGATGCTATCAATATGTGGATCGAGTCGCCCACCCCTTACAGCACAGAAACCACATTAACGTGTCCGTTCGTTCCTCAGGGCCCAGCCGGTTCTTGCCAGAATCAAAGAGGACCGCAAGAGGATCGTCCTGCCGTCCATCGACAACATCCATCACGAAACCTTCGAGGTGGAGCGCTTCATCAACCCGGCCCACGGCTTTGACTGGCAGCTGTGGTGCATGTACATGAAGGCACCCAAAGACTGGAAAGACCTAAACGACCCCACAGCCCCCATCAGGTGGGCCACGACTTGCACCTGGCAACGCGTCAGCTGCTCATAAACATGTCGCGTATTTGACGTGTGTGTGTGTGTGTGTGTGACAGGAGTCCGTCCATGATCGGCTGCTCCTTTGTGGTGGACAGAGTCTACTTTGAGGAGCTGGGCCTGTTCGATGCGGGCATGAACACTTATGGAGGGGAGAACGTGGAACTGGCCATCAGGGTTTGTGCGTCTTGTTTCTCCTCTCAGTGGCCAAGGAAGCACCTGTACTAGCTTAGTTTAGCTGCTAGAGCAACATGTACCCTAAGCCTTTTCAGCCCACGACTTTAGTTCCAGACTTTGCAGAGACTTAACATTTTTGCCGCCCATTCCTCAAAACACAGAGCACCCTTGTCACACAAAGGAAATTTGACTGGCGTTTTTTATTTTTTATTTTTTTTGCAGTAGGTCTTTAAAACAGAAAAGTGCTCTAGCACAGGGGTGCCCATTACGTCGATCGCGAGCTACCGGTCGATCGCGCAGGGTGTGTCAGTCGATCACCAGCCAGGCATTGAAAAAAATAGACCTAAAAATTAACGATCGTAAATCTTCCCCATGACCGGAGGTGGGTAGAGTAGCCAGAAATTGTACTCAAGTAAGAGTACTGTTACTTTAGAGATTTATTACTCAAGTAAAAGTAAGGAGTAGTCACACAAATATTTACTTGAGTAAAAGTAAAAAGTATGTTGTGAAAAAACTACTCAAGTACTGAGTAACTGATGAGTAACATACACACTCATATCATATATATATATATATATATATATATATATATATATATATATATATACATTGATATATACAGTATATAATTTATATTTATTTATTTTGCTGTTTTTGTTTACATGTTAAAGGTGTTTTAATGAATATACATGCATGTTTAACATATATAGATTCCTTTCTTTCATGAAGACAAGAATATAAGTTGGTGTATTACCTGATTCCGATGACTTGCGTTGATTGTAATCAGACAGTAGTGCTGATAACGTCCACGTTTTCAAATGGAGGAGAAGAAAAGTTCCTCCTTTCTGTCTAATACCACATGAAAGTGGTGGGTTTTTGGCATCTTATTTGTCCAGCTTCCATATTCGTTTTTATACACTTTACAAGAAATATATTGGCGGCAAACTCCGTAGCTTGCTAGCTTGTTTTGCGCTGGCTTTCGGAGACTCTTATTTTGAAAGCGCAGGCGCGATGGAGCGGCACTTTTATTGTGAAGACAGGAACGTCCTCATGTGCGGTCAGGATGTACGGTTGAAATAAAAAAGTATCTTTTTTCCTTCACACTTTTGATCGATTGACTGAAACGTTTATTGCACAGTACAGTACATATTCCGTACAATTGACCACTAAATGGTAACACCCCAATAAGTTTTCAACTTGTTTAAGTCAGGTCATGTGACCGCCTGGCTCTGTTTGATTGGTCCAACGTCACCAGTGACTGCATCTGATTGGTGGAACGAAGTGAAACGTCACCAGTAAGGCAGGCACTTTGAAGGTCTGTCTGACAAACCAAAACAAACAAAGCGTGCATTAACAGATCGATAAAAATTAGTAGCGAGTAGCGAGCTGAATGTAGATAAAAGTAGCGGAGTAAAAGTAGCGTTCCTTCTCTATAAATATACTTAAGTAAAAGTAAAAGTATGTTGCATTAAAACTACTCTTAGAAGTACAATTTATCACAAAAGTTACTCAAGTAGATGTAACGGAGTAAATGTAGCGCGTTACTACCCACCTCTGCCCATGACGTTACTTAATTGACATTTAAGGGACCCGAGGGTCTTGTGAGATGACGCTGGCTGCTGCCAGCTCAGTGTGAAGGGAAAAAAAACCCGTCAGGAAGGCGAGAAACAGTTTTTATTCCAACCGTGCCGTCAAAAGCCTAAAGGCTGACCGCACAGTTCATGTCTTCACAATAAAAGTGCTGCTCGATACATATACATACCTGCCAACTACTCCGGTTTTCCCGGAATTAGTACGGTTTTCATCAACCTATTCCGGGTTACGGTTGCAGTGATAAAAAATACGGTTTTTCATTAATTAAAAAAAATAATTTTTTTTTAAGTTTTATTCACGAAATCGCGTAACAATGACATTCGACACTGCTTCCCGTAACTTCTTATCGAGCCATTCCGAATGCCATGCGCGAGGCTATTTATAGCACCGCTGCCAAGCACGAGGCACCAGTTGCCATTGTTTCCATACGAGCGAACGATCATGGAATCAGCCGGAGAAAAATCTCAAACGAGTCTTAAACCGAAAAGAAAACTGCAGTCATTCCGTGAAGAATATTCAAAAGCCTATCCGGGAATAATTATCCGTTCCAAAAAGGGTGAAAACTACGCGAATTGCACCTTGTGCAGACAAGATTTTTCGATCGGACACGGAGGAATTAGCGATGTAAAAGACCACGTTGGGACAAAAAAACACAAGTCTGCGTTGCTAGCGATACAAGTGGAAAACTTTCAACGTTTTTCGGATTTTAGCCACAAAAAGGTAATGACACCAATGTTATCTATTGGAATTGTTTAGTACTGTTATACTGTTAAAAGTGTTTATACTATTTATGCTTTCAAGTCCAAGTTGAAGAAATCTTGTTAAATGTTGACAGCATAACTACCAAAATACAGAAGTATGTCCTTAATATTTTTGCAGTGCTATTTCTGTTGAAAAGTTCAAATGATTACATTAGAGATGTGATGTGCCACTTTTCAAGTGTCTGATGGCTTCAATTAATTTTCATTAATTTTTCATATTTTGAATTCTTTTGAAAGGCTTACAAAAAAACTACCGTATTTTCCGCACCATAAGGCGTCCTGGGTTAAAAGCCGCGCCTTCAATGAACGGCATATTTCAAAACTTTGTCCACCTATAAGCCGCCCGGTGTTGTAAGCCGCATCTAACTGCGCTAAAGGAATGTCAAATAATATATTAAAAACCAGCGTTCTAACAACTCTGTTCACTCCCAAAATGTACGCAAATGTGCAATCACAAACATACGTATATCAACATGGACAGAGCTGCGTGAAAAAAGCCACCCGGCCTCTTCGCGTAAACTTAAACTTACCTTAACCACTCGCTCATCTTTTCTTCATCCATCCCTTCGAGTTAGCTTTTATGATGACGCTGGCTGGAAAGGTCTCTTTTGGCAAGGTCTTCCTTTTGAATATCACCATGGGTGGAAGTTTCTGGCCATTAGCATGGCAAGATAGAACCACAGTGAAGGATGACTTCTCATTCCCTGTGGTGCGAATATTCACCGTACGTGCTCCCGTTGTATCCACAGTGCGGTTCACAGGAATATCAAAAGTCAGTGGAACCTCGTCCATGTTGATAATGTTCTCTGGCCGGATCTTTTTTTCAGCTATCTTGTTTTTACAATATGCACGGAAAGTAGCCAGCTTTTCTTGAAAGTCTTTAGGCAGTTGCTGTGAAATAGTAATCCGTGTGCGGATGGAGAGATTGCGTCTTTTCATGAACCGGATCCCTGTCGCTTAGTAGGAGCCATTTTGTGGTCTTTACAGATGTAAACACACAAAGGAAATGAAACGTACGGTAATATCCGCGCGCTTTTTCTTCTTCTACGCGGGCGGGTGGTTGCTTACAGTAGAAGAAGAAGCGCTTCCTGTTCTATGGGGGCGGGTGCTTACCTTGGCGGTTGCTTGCGTAGAAGAAGAAGCACTTCCTCTTCTACGGGGAAAAAAGATGGCGGCTGTTTACCGTAGTTGCGAGATCGAAACTTTATGAAAATGAATCGTAATATTAATCCATATATAAAGCGCACCGGGTTAAAAGCCGCACTGTCAGCTTTTGAGTAAATTTGTGGTTTTTAGGTGCGGCTAATAGTGCGGAAAATACGGTACATTTGAATTGTAATTCCATGCTTTTGACAGGACTATTAATTTTAATGAAGTTAGCTTACCATGTTTACAGTATGATAATTGTGATAGAAATGTGAATTTTAGGCACAGAATATTTTTTAAAAATTGAACAAGGCAGTAGATTATACAAGCTTGGACAGAAAGTTAATAATGACACCAATTTTTTTTTTTAATGGAATTGTTTAGTACTGTTTTACCATTTGTTTACTGTAAAAAGTGTTTATACTTTCAATGAACAAATTGAAGTCTTGTGAAAGGTTGACAGGATAACTGGCATTAACTGTCAAAATAATTTCAAACTATTGAAGTTAGCTTACAGAATAAACATGTCAATCAACCCATATGATTTTTGCTGTAATATTTTTGTTTTGAAAAGTCACTGTGACTGATAGAAAAGTGATGGTTTTAGCAACATTTTAACCTGTCTGAATGCTAATAATCATTTTGCGTCGGGGGGCGAAGCCTGAACCCCCCACCAGGACTTTGTCCTGGACCTAGTAGCCCCTGGACCCTGGCTACTAGGTTTTTCTGATTTCAAAAGTTGGCAGGTATGATATTATAAAAGATATACATGTGGCCCCCTCTAAACAATTTAGTTGAATAGTCACGAGTCTTGATGTTTACTTGATCTGGCTTTTTTTCCCCTGCGATGGCTTCATGACTCCGCCCCCTCCTAACCTGCAGGTGTGGACGTGCGGGGGCAGCATGGAGGTTCTCCCATGTTCCAGAGTGGCTCACATCGCTCGCTTCAAAAAGCCGTACCTGACCGATGACATCTACGCCATCATGCGGCGTAACGCCCTGCGCGTGGCCGAGGTGTGGATGGACGAGTTCAAGCACAACGTCTACATGGCCTGGAACATCCCCATGGAGGTGGGAGCAGCATGCGCAGTCATTAGTGTGAAAAGAAGCGCTCATCCCCGTGCGACATCTCCCTTTTAGAATCACGGCATCGACTACGGGGACGTCTCCGATAGGGTGGCGCTGAGGAAGAGGCTGCAGTGTAAGGACTTCAAATGGTACCAGGAGAACATCTACCCGGACCTGAAGAACTTTCACGACACCGCCACATACGGAGAGGTCAGTGTGCAGAACCCGTCTCCGTCTGACGTTCTTCGACATGCACGTCTGGAAGAAGCAACATACGTTGTCATTTCAGATGCGCAGCTCCAAAGCCAAACATCTATGTTTGGACCAGGGGGAAAGGAAGAACGACACGGCCATCTTGTTCGAGTGCCACGGGTTGGCTCCTCAGGTAGGACAGACGCGTCGTCACTTGGTCATATGATGATACTCGAAAACATTCCGTCCAAAGGTATCATCTACGGTAGAATATCTAAGATCCAACTTTAGTGCACCTTTCATTTTATTTGGAGAGAATTGTTCCCTTGGAAATACAAATAGTCTGGACTAGAGATGCGCGGATAGGCAATTATTTCATCCGCAACCGCATCAGAAAGTCGTCAACCATCCGCCATCCACCCGATGTAACATTTGATCAGAACCGCACCCGCCCGCCATCCGCCCGCACCCGCCCGTTGTTATATATCTAATATAGACGATGCAAGGCATTAGTGAGGTTTTAAAGCTTTTGCCTGTTAAAGAAAGGAGACTGATCCAATGCAGCACAGACATTCGCGTGCCACGCTGTCACGACCCAGACGCACACCAGTGCGCAATCATATGGGAGCCGCGCTGAGCGCACCTCCAAGCGCGTCTCGCTGCCGGCGACGGCCGGGTATGGGCCCGACGCTCCAGCGCCATCCATTTTCAGGGCTAGTTGATTCGGCAGGTGGGTTGTTACACACTCCTTAGCGGGTTCCGACGTCCATGGCCACCGTCCTGCTGTCTATATCAACCAGGGTGAGCCCCACCCCTTTTGTGAGCGCACTGCGCGCGGAGTGACCCCTGTTACGCGCCCCCGGCAACAGGGGTGGCGGGCAGGTAAGCTGCGCGGGCGGAGCGCGCGGAGTGACCCCTGTTACGAGCCCCCGGCCACGGGGGGTGGCGGGCAGGTAAGCTGCTTACCTGCAGCGCGTGACGCCGGCCGCGGCGAAGGCGGACGAGGCGGGGTGTCGGTGCGGTGGGCGCGGTGGTGACCCTGGACGTGCGTCGGGCCCTTCTCGCGGATCGCCTCGGCTACGGCTCCCGGTGGGGCCCTCTCGGGGGGAGGGGCCTCGGTCCCGGACCCCAGCGAGGCGTCGGGGGCCTTCTCCGCTTCGTAAAAGTGTCCATCTCTTTTTTTTTTTTTCTTCTGTTGTGGCATATGCTGCAGGTGCCTGCTCGTTTTTCGTATGTGGGTAACAACATTTAACTATGTATATATATTTCCGAATTGGTTTAACTGCCACCCGCCTGAATCTATTTAAAATCTAATTTTTTTTTATTTCAACCGCCCGACCCGACCCGACCCGACCCGACCCGACCCGACCCGACCCGACCCGCGGATAAAATCTAATTTTTTTTAAATTTCATCCGCCCGATCCGCGGATAATCCGCGGACTCCGCGGTTGTGCCCGCAAACCGCGCATCTCTAGTCTGGACTACCTCAACACTACAATAACAATAACACTATCAGACTATTTCAATAATGTGCTTCTCACACATGTCCCCTATGTGAACAAATTCCTATGTGAACAAGTACATAAAGAGATCGGTTTTACCGTAAAAATCTGTATCGGTCATCATACCATGCCGAGATGGCACGCTTTTATCTTAGTCATTGCTCTTTTTGGGGTGGGAAATACAACCCCTGGAAAAACTGTTGGAATCAGCAGACTTGGAGGATGTTCATTCAGTTTTTTTGGTTTTGTAGGCAAAAAAGCAAATAACAGACATGACAAAACTGTAGTCATTTCAAATTCAACTTTTTCGCCTTAAGAAACACTAAAATCCATTCATCCATCCATCTTCTTCCGCTTATCCGAGGTCGGGTCGCGGGGGCAGCAGCCTAAGCAGGGAAGCCCAGACTTCCCTCTCCCCAGCCACTTCGTCCAGCTCTTCCTGTGGGACCCCGAGGCGTTCCCAGGCCAGCCGGGAGACAGTCTTCCCAACGTGTCCTGGGTCTTCCCCGTGGCCTCCTACCGGTCGGACGTGCCCTAAACACCTCCCGAGGGAGGCGATCGGGTGGCATCCTAACCAGATGCCCGAACCACCTCATCTGGCTCCTCTCCATGTGGAGGAGCAGCGACTTTACTTTGAGCTCCCCCCGGATGACAGAGCTTCTCACCCTATCTCTAAGGGAGAGACCCGCCACCCGGCGGAGGAAACTCATTTCGGCCGCTTGTACCCGTGATCTTGTCCTTTCGGTCATAACCCAAAGCTCATGACCATAGGTGAGGATGGGAACGTAGATCGACCGGTAAATTGAGAGCTTTGCCTTCCGGCTCAGCTCCTTCTTCACCACAACGGATCGATACAGCGTCCGCATTACTGAAGACGCCGCACCGATCCGACTGTCGATCTCACGATCCACTCTTCCCTCACTCGTGAACAAGACTCCGAGGTACTTGAAGTCCTCCACTTGGGGCAGGGTCTCCTCCCCAACCCGGAGATGGCACTCCACCCTTTTCCGGGCGAGAACCATGGACTCGGACTTGGAGGTGCTGATTCTCATCCCAGTCGCTTCACACTCGGCTGGCTTCCTCCGGCCAAGGTCTTCAGCTCTCACTGGATCGGTTCGCAGCCGAGTGTGAAGCAACTGGGATGGGAATCAGCACCTCCAAGTCCGAGTCCATGGTTCTCTCCCGGAAAAGGGTGGAGTGCCATCTCCGGGTTGGGGAGGAGATCTTGCCCCAAGTGGAGGAGTTCAAGTATCTCGGAGTCTTGTTCACGAGTGGGGGAAGAGTGGATCGTGAGATCGACAGGCGGATCGGTGCGGCGTCTTCAGTAATGCGGACGCTGTATCGATCCGTTGTGGTGAAGAAGGAGCTGAGCCGGAAGGCAAAGCTCTCGATTTACCGATCGATCTACGTTCCCATCCTCACCTATGGTCATGAGCTTTGGGTCATGACCGAAAGGACAAGATCACGGGTACAAGCGGCCGAAATGAGTTTCCGCCGCCGAGTGGCGGGGCTCTCCCTTAGAGATAGGGTGAGAAGCTCTGTCATCCGGGGGGAGCTCAAAGTAAAGCCGCTGCTCCTCCACATGGAGAGGAGCCAGATGAGGTGGTTCGGGCATCTGGTCAGGATGCCACCCGAACGCCTCCCTAGGAAGGTGTTTCGGGCACGTCCGACCGGTAGGAGGCCACGGGGAAGACCCAGGACACGCTGGGAAGACTATCTCTCCCGGCTGGCCTGGGAACGCCTCGGGATCCCCCGGGAGGAGCTGGACGAAGTGGCTGGGGAGAGGGAAGTCTGGGCTTCCCTGCTTAGGCTGCTGCCCCCGCTACCCGACCTCGGATAAGCGGAAGAAGATGGATGGATGGATGGAGTGTTTATCTGTAAATAGCAATATAAATAATAAATGTCAGTGTTTATCTGTATATACCAATATTTAAATAATGTCAGTGTTTATCTGTAAATAACAATATATAAATATCAGTGTTTATCTGAAAATAGTATATAAATAAAAAGTATCAGTGTTTATTTGTATATAGTATATAAATAATACATGTCAGTGTTTATCTGTAAATAACAATATATAAATAATAAATGTCAGTGTTTATCTGTAAATAACAATATGTAAATAATAAATGTCAGTGTTTATCTGTAAATAGCAATATTAATAATAAATCTCAGTGTTTATCTGTAAATAACAATATATAAATATCAGTGTTTATCTGAAAATAGTATATAAATAAAAAGTATCAGTGTTTATTTGTATATAGTATATAAATAATACATGTCAGTGTTTATCTGTAAATAACAATATATAAATAATAAATGTCAGTGTTTATCTGTAAATAACAATATATAAATAATACATGTCAGTGTTTATCTGTATATACCAATATTTAAATAATGTCAGTGTTTATCTGTAAATAACAATATATAAATATCAGTGTTTATCTGAAAATAGTATATAAATAAAAAGTATCAGTGTTTATTTGTATATAGTATATAAATAATACATGTCAGTTTTTATCTGTAAATAACAATATATAAATAATAAATGTCAGTGTTTATCTGTAAATAACAATATATAAATAATAAATGTCAGTGTTTATCTGTATATACCAATATTTAAATAATGTCAGTGTTTATCTGTAAATAACAATATATAAATATCAGTGTTTATCTGAAAATAGTATATAAATAAAAGGTATCAGTGTTTATTTGTATATAGTATATAAATAATACATGTCAGTGTTTATCTGTAAATAACAATATATAAATAATAAATGTCAGTGTTTATCTGTAAATAGCAATATAAATAATAAATGTCAGTGTTTATCTGTATATACCAATATTTAAATAATGTCAGTGTTTATCTGTAAATAACAATATATAAATATCAGTGTTTATCTGAAAATAGTATATAAATAAAAAGTATCAGTGTTTATTTGTATATAGTATATAAATAATACATGTCAGTGTTTATCTCACGCCGACAACACAAACACATCGGCTTTAGCGTTAGCTTGTTAGCATTAGCATTCCGTTCACTCGGGTTGAGGCCAACAACGACACAAATGGAGTGTCACTGACTACTTTTACAACATGTAATAAAGTAAGTAGTTAATATTTGATGTTGTTTACCTTTGTTCCACTCGTGTGCTCCCTCCTTTTTTCCCACATTTATCCAACAAAGTCAGAGTAGTAAGCAGCTGAGGTCGTTGCTTCGAGTCTGGCTTCATACTCCTCCGTAAATACGTTGAAAAGAGTCTGTCCACTTCTCGTAGCTTTACGTAATGAAATTAAGTTCGTCAAAAACAAAAACAACAACAATAAACTGCATATAGTTAAAAGACTACGGCTGAGTAAAATCACTACAAGATAGTTCCACTGATCAGTGTTCTTCAGCACGAAGATGTCCCACAAAAGTTCCTGCAAGTGCAAAGCTCCTTTCGTTCTTCTTTCTCTCCGTTGTCAAGTTTGTTGTAGTAGAAATACACAAGAAATAAGAACTAAACAAGTCCCCTCGTATATTCCAATGGCGGTTTTGTGTTTGAAAGAGAAGTTTTAGAATTGTGTTCAACCAGTCAGCGTTCGACGACACAGCCCGCCCCGAACAGGTTCCTTGTCACTTGACAAAGTCCCACCTAGTTAGGAGGAACTCTGAAAGGTTCCTAAAGAACTAAATCTACCCGGAACTTTATTTAAGTAGGGAAATTCCTGGAAAAGTTACAGCGGTGGAAAAGGTGCTTCTTCTTACGACTTAGACCTCCTCTAGATTATGGGTCTCAAACTGGTGGTGCGCAGGCCCATAATTTGTGGCCCTATACTTAAAGGGGAACTGCTCCTTTTTTTTCCGAATTTTGCCCAGTACTCACAATTCCTATATAAGACAAGAACACACGTTGTTCTCTTTTTCGTGCATTCTGACGAGTGAAAAACCATGCATGTAATGGGGATTAGATCTATTCCGTCTATAAAGCGCACTAAAAAAACCATTCCAACACGTCCACAGCTTATATACCTGCTCTGAGTACATATGTAATATAGTAACATTCATAATAACATGTCATATTTACGTGTTTTGCTCATTTTAAACATGGCTGGAACTTTTATTTTTGGGCGCAATGATTTCACAGACGCATCCCAACGTTTTCTATTTCTTTCAACAACTACTACTAAGAATGACAGACTTTGTGAGAGCCGCCAAAGACTAATTTGGGACAAATGATGATCAGAACCTTATATTTTTGAACCTGAATATACAGCGGATGAGCTATAAGTTTAAGAAGCTGATTTTAAAACGTGATTCTGAAGTGAATACTTCACGCTGCCCAGCTTCACCCCGACTTGACCATCAGCAGCCCCCACTTAAATCCAGTTTGAGACCTCTATGGAGTGAAATTACTGCCCAAACTCCACAAACACACAAACATGTTTTTACTCATGCCTAACGATTCGCAAGTGAAAACAAAAAGCTATTTTCTTCAATTAAAAAACAATTCGCAGGTAAGCAAAAACAACTTTCTTCAAGTAAAAATACAATTTGCAAGTATAAAAGGTGAGGGATCCTTTTTGGATTCACTCGAGGGAGTACTTGAGAGTGCTCCCCCGGGTGATTCCCTCGTGCTACTGGGGGACTTCAATGCTCATGTTGGCAACGACAGTGAAACCTGGAGAGGCGTGATTGGGAAGAATGGCTGCCCGGATCTGAACCCGAGCGGTGTTTTGTTATTGGACTTTTGTGCCCGACACAGATTGTCCATAACAAACACCATGTTCAAACATAAGGGTGTCCATATGTGCACTTGGCACCAGGACACCCTAGGCCGCAGTTCCATGATCGACTTTGTAGTTGTGTCATCGGATATGCGGCCTCATGTTTTGGACACTCGGGTGAAGAGAGGGGCAGAGCTTTCTACCGATCACCACCTGGTGGTGAGTTGGCTGCGATGGTGGGGGAGGATGCCGGACAGACCTGGCAGGCCCAAACGCATTGTGAGGGTTTGCTGGGAACGTCTGGCAGAGTCTCCTGTCAGAGAGAGTTTCAATTCCCACCTCTGGAACGACTTTGAACATGTCACGAGGAAGGTGCTGGACATTGAGTCCGAATGGACCATGTTCCGCACCTCTATTGTCGAGGCGGCTGATTGGAGCTGTGGCCGCAAGGTAGTTGGTGCTTGTCGTAGCGGTAATCCCAGAACCCGTTGGTGGACACCGGCGGTGAGGGATGCCGTCAAGCTGAAGAAGGAGTCCTATCGGGTTCTTTTGGCTCATGGGACTCCGGAGGCAGCGGACAGGTACCGACAGGCCAAGCGGTGTGCGGCTTCAGCGGTCGCAGAGGCAAAAACTCGGACATGGGAGGAGTTCGGGGAAGCCATGGAAAACGACTTCCGGACGGCTTCGAAGCGTTTCTGGACCACCATCCGCCGCCTCAGGAAGGGAAAGCAGTGCACTGTCAACACCGTGTATGGTGCGGGTGGTGTTCTGCTGACCTCGACTGCGGATGTTGTGAATCGGTGGAGGGAATACTTCGAAGACCTCCTCAATCCCACCAACACGTCTTCCTATGTGGAAGCAGTGCCTGGGGAATCTGTGGTGGGCTCTCCTATTTCTGGGGCTGAGGTTGCTGAGGTAGTTAAAAAGCTCCTCGGTGGCAAGGCCCCGGGGGTGGATGAGATCCCCCCGGAGTTCCTTAAGGCTCTGGATGCTGTGGGGCTGTCTTGGTTGACAAGACTCTGCAGCATCGCGTGGACATCGGGGGCGGTACCACTGGATTGGCAGACCGGGATGGTGGTTCCTCTCTTTAAGAAGGGGAACCGGAGGGTGTGTTCTAACTATCGTGGGATCACACTCCTCAGCCTTCCCGGTAAGGTCTATTCAGGTGTACTGGAGAGGAGGCTACGCCGGATAGTCGAACCTCGGATTCAGGAGGAACAGTGTGGTTTTCGTCCTGGTCGTGGAACTGTGGACCAGCTCTATACTCTCGGCAGGGTCCTTGAGGGTGCATGGGAGTTTGCCCAACCAGTCTACATGTGCTTTGTGGACTTGGAAAAGGCATTCGACCGTGTCCCTCGGGAGGTCCTGTGGGGAGTGCTCAGAGAGTATGGGGTATCGGACTGTCTGATTGTGGCTGTCCGCTCCCTGTATGATCAGTGTCAGAGCTTGGTCCGCATTGCCGGCAGTAAGTCGGACACGTTTCCAGTGAGGGTTGGACTGCCCTTTGTCACCGATTCTGTTCATAACTTTTATGGACAGAATTTCTAGGCGCAGTCAAGGCGTTGAGGGGATCCGGTTTGGTGGCTGCAGGATTAGGTCTCTGCTTTTTGCGGATGATGTGGTCCTGATGGCTTCATCTGGCCAGGATCTTCAGCTCTCACTGGATCGGTTCGCAGCCGAGTGTGAAGCGACTGGGATGAGAATCAGCACCTCCAAGTCCGAGTCCATGGTTCTCGCCCGGAAAAGGGTGGAGTGCCATCTCCGGGTTGGGGAGGAGACCCTGCCCCAAGTGGAGGAGTTCAAGTACCTAGGAGTCTTGTTCATGAGTGGGGGAAGAGTGGATCGTGAGATCGATAGGCGGATCGGTGCGGCATCTTCAGTAATGCGGACGCTGTATCGATCCGTTGTGGTGAAGAAGGAGCTGAGCCGGAAGGCAAAGCTCTCAATTTACCGGTCGATCTACGTTCCCATCCTCACCTATGGTCATGAGCTTTGGGTTATGACCGAAAGGACAAGATCACGGGTACAAGCGGCCGAAATGAGTTTCCTCCGCCGGGTGGCGGGGCTCTCCCTTAGAGATAGGGTGAGAAGCTCTGTCATCCGGGGGGAGCTCAAAGTAAAGCCGCTGCTCCTCCACATGGAGAGGATCCAGATGAGGTGGTTCGGGCATCTGGTCAGGATGCCACCCGAACGCCTCCCTAGGGAAGTGTTTAGGGCACGTCCAACCGGTAGGAGGCCACGGGGAAGACCCAGGACACGTTGGGAAGACTATGTCTCCCGGCTGGCCTGGGAACGCCTCGGGATCCCCCGGGAAGAGCTGGACGAAGTGGCTGGGGAGAGGGAAGTCTGGGCTTCCCTGCTTAGGCTGCTGCCCCCGCGACCCGACCTCGGATAAGCGGAAGAAGATGGATGGATGGATGGATGGATGATTTCACAGACGCATCCCAACGTTTTCTATTTCTTTCAACAACTACTACTAACAATGACAGACTTTGTGAGAGCCGCCAAAGACTAATTTGGGACAAATGATGATCGGAACCTTATATTTTTGAACCTGAATATACAGCGGATGAGCTATAAGTTTAAGAAGCTGATTTTAAAACGTGATTCTTCATGCTGCCCAGCTTCACCCCGACTTGACCATCAGCAGCCCCCACTTAAATCCAGTTTGAGACCTCTATGGAGTGAAATTACTGCCCAAACTCCACAAACACACAAACATGTTTTTACTCATGCCTAACGATTCGCAAGTGAAAACAAAAAGCTATTTTCTTCAATTACAAAACAATTCGCAGGTAAGCAAAAACAACTTTCTTCAAGTAAAAATGCAATTTGCAAGTATAAAAACAAGCTCAACCTGTAAGTTTCCCCTCTCTTCTGTCCGCCATTTTACTCCCCACCCTGCTTCTTCTTTGTTGTTTTTGGCAGACAGCACCATGCGTGAATAACAGTAGCTCTGACGGCCCTCAGCAGCTCATCTGTCGTTGTCGAGTGCGAATTACAGGTGCTCTGAGTGCAAGTGTGTGGATCGCATGGGGTGGAATATTACTGCCAAAAGTTTTAACTTGAAGAAAATCGTTTTTATACACGAACAAATCTTTTTTTTTTTTACTTGCAGAAAATCGTTTTTTTACTTGCAGAAAATTGTTTTTATACTTGCGGAAAAAAAATGTAATTGAAGAAATTTGTTTTTATTACTTGCAAATCGTTTTTTTACTTGCAGAAGAGTTTTTTATACTTGGGAATATTTTTGAAGAAAAAAAATGTATACTTGCAAATAATTTTTTTAATTGAAGAAAATAACCCCGCCTTCCGCCCGATTGTAGCTGAGATAGGCTCCAGCGCCCCCCGCGACCCCAAAAAGGGAATAAGCGGTAGAAAATGGATGGATGGATGGATGAAGAAAAAAAATATATACTTGCAAATAATTTTTTTAATTGAAGAAAATCGTTTTTATCCTCAGAAATTGTTTTTCTAATTGAAGAAATGTGTTTTTATACATGCAAATCATTTTTTTACTTGCACCAAAGTTTTGTTATACTTGCGAATCGTTTTTTTAATTGAAGAAAATTGTTTTTACACGAACAAATCATTTTTTAATTGAAGAAAACTGTTTTTATACAAGCAAATCCTTTTGTTATTTGCACAAAGTTGTTTTTATACTTGCGAATCCTTTTTTTACTTGCACAAAAAATGTTTTCATACTCGCGAATCCTTTTTTTAATTGAATACAATTGTTTTTATACTTGCAAACCGTTTTTTACATGCAGAAAATATTTTTTTATTGCAGAAAATAGTTTTTATAATTAGGAATCGTTTTTTTAAATTGAAGAAAATAGTTTTTATCCATGTGAATAATCTTTTTATTGAAGAACTTTTTTTTTTTATGAATCGTTTTATTTTACTCGAAGAAAATTGTTATTGAACTTGCAAAAAAAAATCATTATTAATTGAAGAAAATCGTTTTTTATACTTTCGAAACGTTTTTTTTACTTGCAGAAGAGTTTTTATACTTGGGAATATTTCTTTTGATTGAAGAAAATTGTTTTTACACGAACAAATAATTTTTTTTTTTACTTGCAGAAAATCGTTTTTTTACTTGCAGAAAATTGTTTTTATACTTGCGGGAAAAAAATGTAATTGAAGAAATTTGTTTTTTTTACTTGCAAATCGTTTTTTTACTTGCAGAAGAGTTTTTTGTACTTGGGAATACTTTTTTTAATTGAAGAAAAAATATATATACTTGCAAATTATTTTTTTAATTGAAGAAAATCGTTTTTATCCTCAGAAATTGTTTTTCTAATTGAAGAAATGTGTTTTTATACATGCAAATCTTTTATTTTACTTGCACCAAAGTTTTGTTTTACTTGCGAATCTTTTTTTTAATTGAAGAAATTTGTTTTTTTTACTTGCAAATCGTTTTTTTTTTTACTTGCAGAAGAGTTTTTTATACTTGGGAATAATGTTTTTAATTGAAGAAAAAAAATATATACTTGCAAATATTTTTTTTAATTGAAGAAAATCGTTTTTATCCTCAGAAATTGTTTTTCTAATTGAAGAAATTTGTTTTTATACATGCAAATCATTTTTTTTACTTGCAACAAAGTTTTGTTTTACTTGCGAATCGTTTTTTTTAATTGAAGAAATTTGTTTTTTTTACTTGCAAATCGTTTTTTTTTTTACTTGCAGAAGAGTTTTTTTATACTTGGGAATAATTTTTTTAATTGAAGAAAAAAAATATATACTTGCGAATAATTTTTTAAATTGAAGAAAATCGTTTTTATCCTCAGAAATTGTTTTACTAATTGAAGAAATTTGTTTTTATACATGCAAATCATTTTTTTAACTGCACCAAAGTTTTGTTTTACTTGCGAATCGTGTTTTTAATTGAAGAAAATTGTTTTTACACGAACAAATCATTTTTTAATTGAAGAAAACTGTTTTTATACAAGCAAATCCTTTTGTTATTTGCACAAAGTTGTTTTTATACTTGCGAATCCTTTTTTTACTTGCACAAAAAATGTTTTCATACTCGCGAATCCTTTTTTTAATTGAATACAATTGTTTTTATACTTGCAAACCGTTTTTTACATGCAGAAAATATTTTTTTATTGCAGAAAATAGTTTTTATAATTAGGAATCGTTTTTTTAAATTGAAGAAAATAGTTTTTATCCATGTGAATAATCTTTTTATTGAAGAACTTTTTTTTTTTATGAATCGTTTTATTTTACTCGAAGAAAATTGTTATTGAACTTGCAAAAAAAAATCATTATTAATTGAAGAAAATCGTTTTTTATACTTTCGAAACGTTTTTTTTACTTGCAGAAGAGTTTTTATACTTGGGAATATTTCTTTTGATTGAAGAAAATTGTTTTTACACGAACAAATAATTTTTTTTTTTACTTGCAGAAAATCGTTTTTTTACTTGCAGAAAATTGTTTTTATACTTGCGGGAAAAAAATGTAATTGAAGAAATTTGTTTTTTTTACTTGCAAATCGTTTTTTTACTTGCAGAAGAGTTTTTTGTACTTGGGAATACTTTTTTTAATTGAAGAAAAAATATATATACTTGCAAATTATTTTTTTAATTGAAGAAAATCGTTTTTATCCTCAGAAATTGTTTTTCTAATTGAAGAAATGTGTTTTTATACATGCAAATCTTTTATTTTACTTGCACCAAAGTTTTGTTTTACTTGCGAATCTTTTTTTTAATTGAAGAAATTTGTTTTTTTTACTTGCAAATCGTTTTTTTTTTTACTTGCAGAAGAGTTTTTTATACTTGGGAATAATGTTTTTAATTGAAGAAAAAAAATATATACTTGCAAATATTTTTTTTAATTGAAGAAAATCGTTTTTATCCTCAGAAATTGTTTTTCTAATTGAAGAAATTTGTTTTTATACATGCAAATCATTTTTTTTACTTGCAACAAAGTTTTGTTTTACTTGCGAATCGTTTTTTTTAATTGAAGAAATTTGTTTTTTTTACTTGCAAATCGTTTTTTTTTTTACTTGCAGAAGAGTTTTTTTATACTTGGGAATAATTTTTTTAATTGAAGAAAAAAAATATATACTTGCGAATAATTTTTTAAATTGAAGAAAATCGTTTTTATCCTCAGAAATTGTTTTACTAATTGAAGAAATTTGTTTTTATACATGCAAATCATTTTTTTAACTGCACCAAAGTTTTGTTTTACTTGCGAATCGTGTTTTTAATTGAAGAAAATTGTTTTTACACGAACAAATCATTTTTTAATTGAAGAAAACTGTTTTTATACAAGCAAATCCTTTTGTTATTTGCACAAAGTTGTTTTTATACTTGCGAATCCTTTTTTTACTTGCACAAAAAATGTTTTCATACTCGCGAATCCTTTTTTTAATTGAATACAATTGTTTTTATACTTGCAAACCGTTTTTTACATGCAGAAAATATTTTTTTATTGCAGAAAATAGTTTTTATAATTAGGAATCGTTTTTTTAAATTGAAGAAAATAGTTTTTATCCATGTGAATAATCTTTTTATTGAAGAACTTTTTTTTTTTATGAATCGTTTTATTTTACTCGAAGAAAATTGTTATTGAACTTGCAAAAAAAAATCATTATTAATTGAAGAAAATCGTTTTTTATACTTTCGAAACGTTTTTTTTACTTGCAGAAGAGTTTTTATACTTGGGAATATTTCTTTTGATTGAAGAAAATTGTTTTTACACGAACAAATAATTTTTTTTTTTACTTGCAGAAAATCGTTTTTTTACTTGCAGAAAATTGTTTTTATACTTGCGGGAAAAAAATGTAATTGAAGAAATTTGTTTTTTTTACTTGCAAATCGTTTTTTTACTTGCAGAAGAGTTTTTTGTACTTGGGAATACTTTTTTTAATTGAAGAAAAAATATATATACTTGCAAATTATTTTTTTAATTGAAGAAAATCGTTTTTATCCTCAGAAATTGTTTTTCTAATTGAAGAAATGTGTTTTTATACATGCAAATCTTTTATTTTACTTGCACCAAAGTTTTGTTTTACTTGCGAATCTTTTTTTTAATTGAAGAAATTTGTTTTTTTTACTTGCAAATCGTTTTTTTTTTTACTTGCAGAAGAGTTTTTTATACTTGGGAATAATGTTTTTAATTGAAGAAAAAAAATATATACTTGCAAATATTTTTTTTAATTGAAGAAAATCGTTTTTATCCTCAGAAATTGTTTTTCTAATTGAAGAAATTTGTTTTTATACATGCAAATCATTTTTTTTTACTTGCAACAAAGTTTTGTTTTACTTGCGAATCGTTTTTTTTAATTGAAGAAATTTGTTTTTTTTACTTGCAAATCGTTTTTTTTTTTACTTGCAGAAGAGTTTTTTTATACTTGGGAATAATTTTTTTAATTGAAGAAAAAAAATATATACTTGCGAATAATTTTTTAAATTGAAGAAAATCGTTTTTATCCTCAGAAATTGTTTTACTAATTGAAGAAATTTGTTTTTATACATGCAAATCATTTTTTTAACTGCACCAAAGTTTTGTTTTACTTGCGAATCGTGTTTTTAATTGAAGAAAATTGTTTTTACACGAACAAATCATTTTTTAATTGAAGAAAACTGTTTTTATACAAGCAAATCCTTTTGTTATTTGCACAAAGTTGTTTTTATACTTGCGAATCCTTTTTTTACTTGCACAAAAAATGTTTTCATACTCGCGAATCCTTTTTTTAATTGAATACAATTGTTTTTATACTTGCAAACCGTTTTTTACATGCAGAAAATATTTTTTTATTGCAGAAAATAGTTTTTATAATTAGGAATCGTTTTTTTAAATTGAAGAAAATAGTTTTTATCCATGTGAATAATCTTTTTATTGAAGAACTTTTTTTTTTTATGAATCGTTTTATTTTACTCGAAGAAAATTGTTATTGAACTTGCAAAAAAAAATCATTATTAATTGAAGAAAATCGTTTTTTATACTTTCGAATCGTTTTTTTTACTTGCAGAAGAGTTTTTATACTTGGGAATATTTCTTTTGATTGAAGAAAATTGTTTTTACACGAACAAATAATTTTTTTTTTTACTTGCAGAAAATCGTTTTTTTACTTGCAGAAAATTGTTTTTATACTTGCGGGAAAAAAATGTAATTGAAGAAATTTGTTTTTTTTACTTGCAAATCGTTTTTTTACTTGCAGAAGAGTTTTTTGTACTTGGGAATACTTTTTTTAATTGAAGAAAAAAATGTATACTTGCAAATAATTTTTTTAATTGAAGAAAATCGTTTTTATCCTCAGAATTGTTTTTCTAATTGAAGAAATTTGTTTTTATACATGCAAATCATTTTTTTACTTGCACCAAAGTTTTGTTTTACTTGCGAATCGTTTTTTTAATTGAAGAAATTTGTTTTTTTTTACTTGCAAATCGTTTTTTTTTTTTACTTGCAGAAGAGTTTTTTATACTTGGGAATAATTTTTTTAATTGAAGAAAAAAAATACATACTTGCAAATTATTTTTTTAATTGAAGAAAATCGTTTTTATCCTCAGAAATTGTTTTTCTAATTGAAAAAATTTGTTTTTATACATGCAAATCATTTTTTTTACTTGCACCAAAGTTTTGTTTTACTTGCGAATCGTTTTTTTAATTGAAGAAATTTGTTTTTTTTACTTGCAAATCGTTTTTTTTTTTACTTGCAGAGGAGTTTTTTATACTTGGGAATAATTTTTTTAATTGAAAAAATATATATATATACTTGCAAATTATTTTTTTAATTGAAGAAAATAGTTTTTATCCTCAGAAATTGTTTTTCTAAATGAAGAAATTTGTTTTTATACATGCAAATCATTTTTTTTACTTGCACCAAAGTTTTGTTTTACTTGCGAATCGTTTTTTTTTTAATTGAAGAAATTTGTTTTTTTTTACTTGCAAATCGTTTTTTTTTACTTGCAGAAGAGTTTTTTATACTTGGGAATAATTTTTTTAATTGAAGAAAAAAAATATATACTTGCAAATTATTTTTTTAATTGAAGAAAATCGTTTTTATCCTCAGAAATTGTTTTACTAATTGAAGAAATTTGTTTTTATACATGCAAATCATTTTTTTTACTTGCACCAAAGTTTTGTTTTACTTGCGAATCGTTTTTTTAATTGAAGAAATTTGTTTTTTTTTACTTGCAAATCGTTTTTTTTTACTTGCAGAAGAGTTTTTTATACTTGGGAATATTTTTTTTAATTGAAGAAAAAAAATATATACTTGCAAATTATTTTTTTAATTGAAGAAAATCGTTTTTATCCTCAGAAATTGTTTTTCTAATTGAAGAAATTTGTTTTTATACATGCAAATCATTTTTTTTACTTGCACCAAAGTTTTGTTATACTTGCGAATCGTTTTTTTAATTGAAGAAATTTGTTTTTTTTACTTGCAAATCGTTTTTTTTTTTACTTGCAGAAGAGTTTTTTATACTTGGGAATCATTTTTTTAATTGAAGAAAAAAAATATATACTTGCAAATTATTTTTTTAATTGAAGAAAATCGTTTTTATCCTCAGAAATTGTTTTTCTAATTGAAGAAATGTGTTTTTATACATGCAAATCATTTTTTTTACTTGCACCAAAGTTTTGTTTTACTTGCGAATCGTTTTTTTAATTGAAGAAATTTGTTTTTTTTACTTGCAAATCGTTTTTTTTTTTACTTGCAGAAGAGTTTTTTTATACTTGGGAATATTTTTTTTAATTGAAGAAAAAAAATATATACTTGCAAATTTTTTTTTTTAATTGAAGAAAATCGTTTTTATCCTCAGAAATTGTTTTTCTAATTGAAGAAATTTGTTTTTATACATGCAAATAATTTTTTTAACTGCACCAAAGTTTTGTTTTACTTGCGAATCGTGTTTTTAATTGAAGAAAATTGTTTTTACACGAACAAATCATTTTTTAATTGAAGAAAACTGTTTTTATACAAGCAAATCCTTTTATTTGCACAAAGTTGTTTTTATACTTGCGAATCCTTTTTTTACTTGCACAAAAATTGTTTTCATACTTGCGAATCCTTTTTTTAATTGAATACAATTGTTTTTATACTTGCAAACCGTTTTATACATGCAGAAAATATTTTTTTTACTTGCAGAAAATTGTTCTTAAACTTGCGTTTAGTTTTTTTTATTGCAGAAAATAGTTTTTATAATTAGGAATCGTTTTTTTTAATTGAAGAAAAAAAATATATACTTGCAAATAATTTTTTAAATTGAAGAAAATCGTTTTTATCCTCAGAAATTGTTTTTCTAATTGAAGAAATTTGTTTTTATACATGCAAATCATTTTTTTACTTGCACCAAAGTTTTGTTATACTTGCGAATCGTGTTTTCAATTGAAGAAAATTGTTTTTACACGAACAAATAATTTTTTAATTGAAGAAAACTGTTTTTATACAAGCAAATCCTTTTGTTATTTGCACAAAGTTGTTTTTATACTTGCGAATCCTTTTTTTACTTGCACAAAAATTGTTTTCATACTTGCGAATCCTTTTTTTAATTGAATACAATTGTTTTTATACTTGCAAACCGTTTTATTAATGCAGAAAATATTTTTTTTACTTGCAGAAAATTGTTCTTAAACTTGCGTTTATTTTTTTTTATTGCAGAAAATAGTTTTTATAATTAGGAATCGTTTTTTTAAATTGAAGACAATAGTTTTTATCCATGTGAATAATCTTTTTATTGAAGAACATTTTTTTTATGAATCGTTTTATTTTACTCGGAGAAAATTGTTATTGAACTTGCAAAAAAAAAAATCATTATTAATTGAAGAAAATCGTTTTTTATACTTTCGAATTGTTTTTTTCACTTGCAGAAAATTGTTCTTAAACTTGCGTTTAGTTTTTTTTTATTGCAGAAAATAGTTTTTATAATTAGGAATCGTTTTTTTAAATTGAAGAAAATAGTTTTTATCCATGTGAATAATCTTTTTATTGAAGAACTTTTTTTTTTATGAATAGTTTTATTTTACTCGAAGAAAATTGTTATTGAACTTGCAAAAGAAAATCATTATTAATTGAAGAAAATCGTTTTTTATACTTTCGAATTGTTTTTTTCACTTGCAGAAAATTGTTCTTAAACTTGCATTTAGTTTTTTTTATTGCAGAAAATAGTTTTTATAATTAGGAATCGTTTTTTTAAATTGAAGAAAATAGTTTTTATCCATGTGAATAATCTTTTTATTGAAGAACATTTTTTTAATGAATTGTTTTATTTTACTCGAAGAAAATTGTTATTGAACTTGCAAAAAAAAAAAATCATTAATTGAAGAAAATCGTTTTTTATACTTTCGAATTGTTTTTTTCACTTGCAGAAAATTGTTCTTAAACTTGCATTTAGTTTTTTTTATTGCAGAAAATAGTTTTTATAATTAGGAATCGTTTTTTTAAATTGAAGAAAATAGTTTTTATCCATGTGAATAATCTTTTTATTGAAGAACTTTTTTTTTTATGAATCGTTTTATTTTACTGGAAGAAAATTGTTATTGAACTTGCAAAAAAAAAAATCATTATTAATTGAAGAAAATCGTTTTTTATACTTTCGAATTGTTTTTTTCACTTGCAGAAAATTGTTCTTAAACTTGCATTTAGTTTTTTTTTATTGCAGAAAATAGTTTTTATAATTAGGAATCGTTTTTTTAAATTGAAGAAAATAGTTTTTATCCATGTGAATAATCTTTTTATTGAAGAACATTTTTTTTATGAATTGTTTTATTTTACTCGAAGAAAATTGTTATTGAACTTGCAAAAAAAAATCATTATTAATTGAAGAAAATCGTTTTTTATACTTTCGAATTGTTTTTTTCACTTGCAGAAAATTGTTCTTAAACTTGCGTTTAGTTTTTTTTATTGCAGAAAATAGTTTTTATAATTAGGAATCGTTTTTTTAAATTGAAGAAAATAGTTTTTATCCATGTGAATAATCTTTTTATTGAAGAACATTTTTTTAATGAATTGTTTTATTTTACTCGAAGAAAATTGTTATTGAACTTGCAAAAAAAAAATCATTATTAATTGAAGAAAATCGTTTTTATACATTCGAATTGTTTTTTTCACTTGCAGAAAATTGTTCTTAAACTTGCATTTAGTTTTTTTTTATTGCAGAAAATAGTTTTTATAATTAGGAATCGTTTTTTTAAATTGAAGAAAATAGTTTTTATCCATGTGAATAATCTTTTTATTGAAGAACATTTTTTTTATGAATTGTTTTATTTTACTCGAAGAAAATTGTTATTGAACTTGCAAAAAAAAAATCATTATTAATTGAAGAAAATCGTTTTTTATACTTTCGAATCGTTTTTTTACTTGCAGAAGAGTTTTTATACTTGGGAATATTTCTTTTTACTTGCAGAAAATTGTTTTTATACTTGCGGAAAAAAAATTTAATTGAAGAAATTTGTTTTTTTTTTACTTGCAAATCGTTTTTTTACTTGCAGAAGAGTTTTTATACTTGGGAATATTTTTTTTAATTGAAGAAAAAAATGTATACTTACAAATAATTTTTTTAATTGAAGAAAATCGTTTTTATCCTCAGAAATTGTTTTTCTAATTGAAGAAATTTGTTTTTATGCATGCAAATCATTTTTTTAACTGCACCAAAGTTTTGTTTTAATTGTGAATCGTTTTTTTAATTGAAGAAAATTGTTTTTACACGAACAAATCATTTTTTAATTGAAGAAAACTGTTTTTATACAAGCAAATCCTTTTGTTATTTGCACAAAGTTGTTTTTATACTTGCGAATCCTTTTTTTACTTGCACAAAAATTGTTTTCATACTCGCGAATCCTTTTTTTAATTGAATACAATTGTTTTTATACTTGCAAACCGTTTTATACATGCAGAAAATATTTTTTTTTACTTGCAGAAAATTGTTGTTAAACTTGCATTTAGTTTTTTTTTTGCAGAAAATAGTTTTTATAATTAGGAATCGTTTTTTTAAATTGAAGAAAATAGTTTTTATCCATGTGAATAATCTTTTTATTGAAGAACTTTTTTTTTTATGAATAGTTTTATTTTACTCGAAGAAAATTGTTATTGAACTTGCAAAAAAAAAATCATTATTAATTGAAGAAAATCGTTTTTTATACTTTCGAATTGTTTTTTTCACTTGCAGAAAATTGTTCTTAAACTTGCATTTAGTTTTTTTTTATTGCAGAAAATAGTTTTTATAATTAGGAATCGTTTTTTTAAATTGAAGAAAATAGTTTTTATCCATGTGAATAATCTTTTTATTGAAAAACATTTTTTTTTTTATGAATCGTTTTATTTTACTCGAAGAAAATTGTTATTGAACTTGCAAAAAAAAAAAACATTATTAATTTAAGAAAATCGTTTTTTATACTTTCGAATTGTTTTTTTTCACTTGCAGAAAATTGTTCTTAAACTTGCATTTAGTTTTTTTTTATTGCAGAAAATAGTTTTTATAATTAGGAATCGTTTTTTTAAATTGAAGAAAATAGTTTTTATCCATGTGAATAATCTTTTTATTGAAAAACATTTTTTTTTATGAATCGTTTTATTTTACTCGAAGAAAATTGTTATTGAACTTGCAAAAAAAAAATCATTATTAATTGAAGAAAATCGTTTTTTATACTTTCAAATTGTTTTTTTCACTTGCAGGAAATTGTTCTTAAACTTGCATTTAGTTTTTTTTATTGCAGAAAATAGTTTTTATAATTAGGAATCGTTTTTTTAAATTGAAGAAAATAGTTTTTATCCATGTGAATAATCTTTTTATTGAAGAACATTTTTTTAATGAATCGTTTTATTTTACTCGAAGAAAATTGTTATTGAACTTGCCAAAAAAAAAATCATTATTAATTGAAGAAAATCGTTTTTTATACTTTCGAATTGTTTTTTTCACTTGCAGAAAATTGTTCTTAAACTTGCATTTAGTTTTTTTTATTGCAGAAAATAGTTTTTATAATTAGGAATCGTTTTTTTAAATTGAAGAAAATAGTTTTTATCCATGTGAATAATCTTTTTATTGAAGAACATTTTTTTTTATGAATAGTTTTATTTTACTCGAAGAAAATTGTTATTGAACTTGCAAAAAAAAATTGTTTTTTATACTTTCGAATTGTTTTTTTTCACTTGCAGAAAATTGTTTGGGAGGAAAAAAATATTAGGGAGTCAAAACATTTTTTGTGTATTTGTGTAGTTTTAGCAGTAATTTCATTCCTGCTCTGGATTGTCAAGTTTACCGTATTTTCCGCACTATTAGCCGCACCTAAAAACCACAAATTTACTCAAAAGCTGACAGTGCGGCTTATAACCCGGTGCGCTTTATATATGGATTAATATTAAGATTCATTTTCATAAAGTTTAGGTCTCGCAACTACGGTAAACAGCCGCCATCTTTTTTCCCCGTAGAAGAGGAAGTGCTTCTTCTTCTACGCAAGCAACCGCCAAGGTAAGCACCCGCCCCCATAGAAGAGGAAGCGCTTCTTCTTCTACTGTAAGCAACCACCCGCCCCCGTAGAAGAAGAAGAAGCGCGCGGATATTACGTTTCATTTCCTTTGTGTGTTTACATCTGTAAAGACCACAAAATGGCTCCTACTAAGCGACAGGTTTCCGGTTCATGAAAAGACGCAATCTCTCCATCCGCACACGGACTACTATTTCACAGCAACTGCCTAAAGACTTTCAAGAAAAGCTGGCTACTTTCCGTGCATATTGTAAAAACAAGATAGCTGAAAAAAAGATCCGGCCAGAGAACATTATCAACATGGACGAGGTTCCACTGACTTTTGATATTCCTGTGAACCGCACTGTGGATACAACGGGAGCACCATCCATCCATCCATCCATCCATCCATTTTCTACCGCTTATTCCCTTCGGGGTCGCGGGGGGGCGCTGTAGCCTATCTCAGCTACAATTGGGCGGAAGGCGGGGTACACCCTGGACAAGACGCCACCTCATCGCAGGGCCAACACAGATAGACAGACAACATTCACACTCACATTCACACACTAGGGCCAATTTAGTGTTGCCAATCAACCTATCCCCAGGTGCATGTCTTTGGAGGTGGGAGGAAGCCGGAGTACCCGGAGGGAACCCACGCAGTCACGGGGAGAACATGCAAACTCCACACAGAAAGATCCCGAGGCCGGGATTGAACTCACGACTACTCAGGACCTTCGTATTGTGAGGCAGACGCACTAACCCCTCTTCCACCGTGCTGCCCAACGGGAGCACGTACGGTGAATATTCGCACCACAGGGAATGAGAAGTCATCCTTCACTGTGGTTCTAGCTTGCCATGCTAATGGCCAGAAACTTCCACCCATGGTGATATTCAAAAGGAAGACCTTGCCAAAAGAGACCTTTCCAGCCGGCGTCATCATAAAAGCTAACTCGAAGGGATGGATGGATGAAGAAAAGATGAGCGAGTGGTTAAGGGAAGTTTACGCGAAGAGGCCGGGTGGCTTTTTTCACGCAGCTCCGTCCATGTTGATATACGACTCCATGCGCGCCCACATCACGCTGGTTTTTAATATATTATTAAAGTTTGACTGACCTATCTGACTGTTTTTTTGACATTCCCTGTAGCGCAGTTAGATGCGGCTTATAACACGGGGCGGCTTATAGGTGGACAAAGTTTTGAAATATGCCGTTCATTGAATGCGCGGCTTATAACCCAGGGCGGCTTATGGTGCGGAAAATACGGTAATCGTCTTCAGAGCTGAAGTGGACCACAGCGGGGCCAAACTCTACCATGTTTGTTTCTCTGGCTGTTTTCGCCTTTTTATTTGAGGTAGAAAACAAACCACAAATAATATCTGATTATTTGTGGGACTCACCATTCGCTGTGATCTTTGGAAAACAACAACAGCGTTAACCGATCAGTCCGATTTTATATTGCAAATCCAAAATTGCAGATAGCCTTAGTTTTTGTACTGCCAAACACCGCACGTGAAAAACATTCTTTTTGCCCGCGTATCATCAATGGATTGCAAAAAGGAAACAAAACAAAAGATTCCCTGCTTTTTTTTCACTGGTTTAAATGTAACTTAGATATTGGGTTTCACTATGTAAAGCGCTTTGAGTCACTAGAGAAAAGCGCTATATACAGGTAAAAGCCAGTAAATTAGAATATTTTGAAAAACTTGATTTATTTCAGTAATTGCATTCAAAAGGTGTAACTTGTACATTATATTTATTCATTGCACACAGACTGATGCATTCAAATGTTTATTTCATTTAATTTTGATGATTTGAAGTGGCAACAAATGAAAATCCAAAATTCCGTGTGTCACAAAATTAGAATATTACTTAAGGCTAATACAAAAAAGGGATTTTTAGAAATGTTGGCCAACTGAAAAGTATGAAAATGAAAAATATGAGCATGTACAATACTCAATACTTGGTTGGAGCTCCTTTTGCCTCAATTACTGCGTTAATGCGGCGTGGCATGGAGTCGATGAGTTTCTGGCACTGCTCAGGTGTTATGAGAGCCCAGGTTGCTCTGATAGTGGCCTTCAACTCTTCTGCGTTTTTGGGTCTGGCATTCTGCATCTTCCTTTTCACAATACCCCACAGATTTTCTATGGGGCTAAGGTCAGGGGAGTTGGCGGGCCAATTTAGAACAGAAATACCATAGTCCGTAAACCAGGCACGGGTAGATTTTGCGCTGTGTGCAGGCGCCAAGTCCTGTTGGAACTTGAAATCTCCATCTCCATAGAGCAGGTCAGCAGCAGGAAGCATGAAGTGCTCTAAAACTTGCTGGTAGACGGCTGCGTTGACCCTGGATCTCAGGAAACAGAGTGGACCGACACCAGCAGATGACATGGCACCCCAAACCATCACTGATGGTGGAAACTTTACACTAGACTTCAGGCAACGTGGATCCTGTGCCTCTCCTGTCTTCCTCCAGACTCTGGGACCTCGATTTCCAAAGGAAATGCAAAATTTGCATGGTTGGGTGATGGTTTGGGGTGCCATGTCATCTGCTGGTGTCGGTCCACTCTGTTTCCTGAGATCCAGGGTCAACGCAGCCGTCTACCAGCAAGTTTTAGAGCACTTCATGCTTCCTGCTGCTGACCTGCTCTATGGAGATGGAGATTTCAAGTTCCAACAGGACTTGGCGCCTGCACACAGCGCAAAATCTACCCGTGCCTGGTTTACGGACCATGGTATTTCTGTTCTAAATTGGCCCGCCAACTCCCCTGACCTTAGCCCCATAGAACATCTGTGGGGTATTGTGAAAAGGAAGATGCAGAATGCCAGACCCAAAAACGCAGAAGAGTTGAAGGCCACTATCAGAGCAACCTGGGCTCTCATAACACCTGAGCAGTGCCAGAAACTCATCGACTCCACGCCACGCCGCATTAACGCAGTAATTGAGGCAAAAGGAGCTCCAACCAAGTATTGAGTATTGTACATGCTCATATTTTTCATTTTCATACTTTTCAGTTGGCCAACATTTCTAAAAATCCCATTTTTTGTATTAGCCTTAAGTAATATTCTAATTTTGTGACACACGGAATTTTGGATTTTCATTTGTTGCCACTTCAAATCATCAAAATTAAATGAAATAAACATTTGAATGCATCAGTCTGTGTGCAATGAATAAATATAATGTACAAGTTACACCTTTTGAATGCAATTACTGAAATAAATCAAGTTTTTCAAAATATTCTAATTTACTGGCTTTTACCTGTAAATATAATTCACTTCTTTTTTTTTTTTGAGTATGACTGCAAAATAATCCAACATAGGGGCCAAAAGAAAGTTGCGTTTGCCAGCACTTTGATAATGAAGGTGAGAAGCACTAGACTAGTCCCCTTCAAGTAAAAGCGACATAAAATGTTCATTCATTCATTTCTAAATGGGAAAAATGGCTTAGTTTTTCCTACAATTCCGTCTTCACGGGACCATTTGAAACGGATGATGAAAACCAACGTACCACTGTAAATCAACCAGACGAGAAAATGAAGCTGTTGGCGCTATTTCTTGGCCTAATGGCAGACTGATTGCAGGTGTGCGATGGTCCCTGCGCCCCAGGAGCTGCAAACACAGGCACTGTAGCACAAAGAAGGGAGACAGCAGAAAGACAGGTGTGGCAGGACAGGATCATGACCTTTCATCTCATATTTGCACTTTCTTCTTGTCATATTACTGTTCTTTATTGCCCCCATTCTTGCTTATTTGTATTTTTAGAATAAAAAAAGAAAAAGAGCCTGCCGGGTGCCGCACTTTTGACACCCGCGTCCTAAACAATCCGCACACTTTTGTTGACAGCGTGACGTTAACTTGGTGTGTAAAAGCTAAAACGAAGGAAATTGGACTTTTTGAGTCTGCACGCAAAAAAGCTGCTAGCGGGGTTCCCGTGGGTCACTTGAAAGCATTAAAAAAAAATCATTCATTGGATTTTGCGAAAATCAAGGCTAGTGATAGGTCCGGCGACACCGATGCATCGGCGCATGCGTCGAGCTCATAGAGCGAAACCCTGTGTCGGTGCGCGTACCGCTTTTAGAAAGTCACGTGACCGATCATGAGCTGTTTTGGTCACGTGACCGATACGCCAACTGTGTCGTCGCCTCTGTGCCCTGTGAGCGGCTCTTTTCTACAGCCGGAGAAATAATAACTAAGAGAAATCGTCTAAAATGTAATACGTCGGAAAAACTTTTTTTTTTTTTTTTTATAAAAATGTGTAAAAAAAATGTATTAAAAAAATTCCCAGTCCACAATCAGAGTTAGTGCTGCAAGGGTTTCTGGGTATTTGTTCTGTTGTGTTACGGTACGGATGTTCTCCCGAAATGTGTTCGTCATTCTTGTTTGATGTGGGTTCGCAGTGTGGCGCATAGTTTTAACAGTGTTAAAGTTGTTTATTTTAATAAAAATGTGTAAAAAAATTAAATTAAAAAAATTCCCAGTCCACAATCATCCACAACACGTTCTCTTAGATTTCCATGTTATGATACATGTTCACATTATTTATTGACTGTATCTAAAAAAAGATACAAATATATTTTTATTTAAATGAAGATATGAAATAATCCTAAATGAAATACAATGACTCGGTTTATATTATTGTATATACTAGGGCAGGGGTCACCAACGCGGTGCCCGCGGTCACCAGGTAGCCCGTAAGGACCAGATCAGTCGCCCGCTGGCCTGTTCTAAAAAATAGCTCAAAGAGCAGCACTTACCAGTGAGCTGCCTCTATTTTTTTAAATGTTATTTATTTACTAGCAAGCTGGTCTCGCTTTGCTCGACATTTTTAATTCTAAAAGAGACAAAACTCAAATAGAATTTGAAAATCCAAAAAATATTTTAAAGACTTGGAATAAGTGGTAGAAAAAGGATGGATGGATGGGTCTTCACTTGTTTAAATAAATTCATTTATTTTTTTACTTTGCTTCTTATTACTTTTAGATATACAATTTTAGAGAAAAAATACAACCTTAAAAATTATTTTAGGATTTTTAAACAAATATACCTTTTTACCTTTTAAATTTCTTCCTCTTCTTTCCTGACAATTTAAATCAATGTTCAAGTAATTTTTTTTTTTTTTCATTGTAAAGAATAATAAATATTTTAGCTTCTGTTTTTTTCGACGAAGAATATTTGTGAAATATTTCTTCAAACTTACTATGATTAAAATTCAAAAAAATTATTCTGGCAAATCTAGAAAATCTGTAGAATCAAATTTAAATCTTATTTCAAAGTATTTTGAATTTCTTTTAAAATTTTTGTTCTGGAAAATCTAGAAGAAATACTGATTTGTCTTTGTTAGAAATATAGCTTGGTCCAATTTGTTAAATATTCTAACAAAGTGCAGATTGGATTTTAACCAATTCAAAACATGTCATCAAAATTCTAAAATGTATCTTAATCAGGAAAAATTACTAATGATGTTCCATAAATTATTTTTTTAATTTTTTCAAAAAGATTCAAATTAGCTAGTTTTTCTCTTCTTTTTGTCGGTTGAATTTTGAATTTTAAAGAGTCGAAATTGAAGATAAACTATGTTTCAAAATGTTATTTTAATTTTTTTTCGTGTTTTCTCCTCTTTTAAACCGTTCAATTAAGTGTTTTTTCATCATTTATTCTCTACAAAAAACCTTCCGTAAAAGGAAAAAAAAATGTACGACGGAATGACAGACAGAAATACCCATTTTTTTATATATATAAATGTATTTATTTAGCTATTCTTGTTTAAATCACACTTACGTGTAACTTACAAATGACAATATATTTATTTATTTAAGTGTGTATCAAACTGGTAGCCCTTCGCATTAATCAGTACCCAAGAAGTAGTTTTTGGTTTCAAAAAGGTTGGTGACCCCTGTACTAGGGCATCAAATCAGTGTCAGTTGAGTCGGTCCATAGGTTGCCTGTAGGGATTTTTAATGTCCAGCAGATGTCAGTATTTAGTGACACAGTATCGACACAGTATCAATACAGTTTTGCAATGTGTCGAAACGCTTCATGACGCCTCATCAACCCATCACTACTTGAAAGCATTAAAAAAAAAAATCATTCATTGGATTTTGCGAAAATCAAGGCCTTGCATGGCATTGAAAAGCATTAAGTATAGGGCTGCAGCTAACGATTATTTTTCTATCGATTAATCTATAGATTATTTTTTTCGATTAATCGGTTAATCTATAGATTATTTTTTCGATTAATCTATAGATTATTTGTCCTTTTACCGATTTTTTTTATTTTATTTAAAATGAAGAGGAAAAAATAAATGTAGGCCAGTTTTTTTCAAAAGGCATGGCTTTTATTTACAAAAAAAAAAAGTATGGCCACTAGTCAGTCAACATTGACAACAACATGACAAAATATTCTGTAACAATGTAAACATTTAAAACTTTTAACATTTAACACAATTAAAAGTAGCTTATTTGCTTTTTAATGTGCAAATATAAAAGTAAACATCCAGTGCAAATCTTAATATTCTGGAATAGGATAAGCATTTCAAAAGTAAAAGTATTGCTTATTTTGCTTTAAAATGTGCAAAAATAAAGATAAACATCCAATACAAAAAAGTGCAAAACGGAAATATTCTGTAACAAGTGTAAACATTTCAACAAAAGTAAAAGTATTGCTTATTTGCTAAAATGTGCAAAAATAAAGCTAAACATCCAATACAAAAAAGTGTACAGTGTAAACATTTCAACAAAAGTAAAAGTATTGCTTATTTTGCTTAATAACACAACAATGATAGTATGATTAAAGTGAAAGTTAATTGTTGGTTTGTACATAGTATATGTAACTGTTAATGTTGTAAAAGGTATTTGCACAACTAATTAACGTCAGCGTTTGTGACACGTCTTGTGCCGTGGGGTTCTTTCAGGACCGACAGACTGAACGCCAGACGGCTTTGCCGGGTTTACAATCTTTTAATTTTACACAAAGTCTTTTCTCTTCCAACTGCGCGGATCGCGCACCTGGGCACGATTGTGGCGTCGCTCCCGGCGCGCCCCGCCTCGCCGCTCGCTCGCCGCCGCCGCCGCCTCTCCACAGCGTTAAAGAGGAGCGCGTCTTTGTAAACACTGAACAGGCACGCCAAACGCGCCTCTCAGAGCGAAACGGTGCTTTAGTTTATGAATTTACAACGCAGATACAAATGACACATTCATGTTTTTGTGTAATAATGACAACGTATACGCACGCGGACGATTGACTTGTTGATGGTGATGGCAAGAACGCTGTCGGGGGTTTTCTTTTCAAATGTTCGTTCATAGCCGTTGTGCTGCTATGATAGGCCATTTCCGCTCGACACAGTGTGCATACAACAACATTATTAGGCCGTTTATTGAAATACTCCCACACTTTTGACGACTTTTGGTGTGCTTTTTTCCCCTCGCTCGCATCGTCTGCTTTGCGCTCCGCCATGACAGTAAAGTAGTGTGACGTAAATATGCGACGCACAAAAACGGCGTCGACGTATTTATGTAACCGATGACGTCGACTACGTCGACGCGTCATTTCAGCCTTAATTAAGTATAATGTCCAGAGGCAAAGACAACGAAACAAACCACACAACACAGTTTTTAATGCACTTCAAGACATTTATTGAAGTGCATTTTTTGCCAACAAATTGAGTAATTGACCTTCTATTTACAATACTTACAAACACTACAGTAGGAAAAAAAAATTTTTTTGCATTTGAAAGGGTTACTTGCATTGTTATTATTATGTTATGATTAAATCGGTGCTTCATTTGGCCACAGTTTATGTCAACTTTTCAACTATTCAACGTTACCTTTGTCAATTGCTTTCCTTTTTGTCTGTATGCTCTCGACGGTATACCGTAACCACGTGCAGTAACATCCCAGCAGGCACAAGACATTGAAACAACGTTGAGAACTTGTTGAATTGGGTCCTGACGTTGAGCAACTCAAACATAACGTTGAAACAACATGCTTTTTGTCATGTCTGTGTAATCATGTTTTGTTTTAAGTCATGTTTTGTTTAGTTATAGGACTTTTTAGTTTCTGTCTTTTCACTCCCTTGTCTTGTTTCCATGATTACCCCATTAGTTTCACCTGTTCCACGTTTGGACTCATTGTGCACTCTTGATTGTCACCATAGCAACCCATTAGTTTTCACCTGTCACGTCACGCACCTGTTTCACGTCTTGAGTCACGCACCTGTTTTCGTTAATCATGTCTGTAGTATTTAAGTTCAGTGTTTTTCAGTTTGTCTTTCTGACGACCTCACCACATTTATGCTCTGTCCATTCTTTCCATGTCCATTCTTCATGCAACTATTTTTGTCCAAGCCAAGTAAGTTTTTGTTCCATGTTTACAGGTAAAAGCCAGTAAATTAGAATATTTTGAAAAACTTGATTTATTTCAGTAATTGCATTCAAAAGGTGTAACTTGTACATTATATTTATTCATTGCACACAGACTGATGCATTCAAATGTTTATTTCATTTAATTTTGATGATTTGAAGTGGCAACAAATGAAAATCCAAAATTCCGTGTGTCACAAAATTAGAATATTACTTAAGGCTAATACAAAAAAGGGATTTTTAGAAATGTTGGCCAACGGAAAAGTATGAAAATGAAAAATATGAGCATGTACAATACTCAATACTTGGTTGGAGCTCCTTTTGCCTCAATTACTGCGTTAATGCGGCGTGGCATGGAGTCGATGAGTTTCTGGCACTGCTCAGGTGTTATGAGAGCCCAGGTTGCTCTGATAGTGGCCTTCAACTCTTCTGCGTTTTTGGGTCTGGCATTCTGCATCTTCCTTTTCACAATACCCCACAGATTTTCTATGGGGCTAAGGTCAGGGGAGTTGGCGGGCCAATTTAGAACAGAAATACCATGGTCCGTAAACCAGGCACGGGTAGATTTTGCGCTGTGTGCAGGCGCCAAGTCCTGTTGGAACTTGAAATCTCCATCTCCATAGAGCAGGTCAGCAGCAGGAAGCATGAAGTGCTCTAAAACTTGCTGGTAGACGGCTGCGTTGACCCTGGATCTCAGGAAACAGAGTGGACCGACACCAGCAGATGACATGGCACCCCAAACCATCACCCAACCATGCAAATTTTGCATTTCCTTTGGAAATCGAGGTCCCAGAGTCTGGAGGAAGACAGGAGAGGCACAGGATCCACGTTGCCTGAAGTCTAGTGTAAAGTTTCCACCATCAGTGATGGTTTGGGGTGCCATGTCATCTGCTGGTGTCGGTCCACTCTGTTTCCTGAGATCCAGGGTCAACGCAGCCGTCTACCAGCAAGTTTTAGAGCACTTCATGCTTCCTGCTGCTGACCTGCTCTATGGAGATGGAGATTTCAAGTTCCAACAGGACTTGGCGCCTGCACACAGCGCAAAATCTACCCGTGCCTGGTTTACGGACCATGGTATTTCTGTTCTAAATTGGCCCGCCAACTCCCCCGACCTTAGCCCCATAGAAAATCTGTGGGGTATTGTGAAAAGGAAGATGCAGAATGCCAGACCCAAAAACGCAGAAGAGTTGAAGGCCACTATCAGAGCAACCTGGGCTCTCATAACACCTGAGCAGTGCCAGAAACTCATCGACTCCATGCCACGCCGCATTAACGCAGTAATTGAGGCAAAAGGAGCTCCAACCAAGTATTGAGTATTGTACATGCTCATATTTTTCATTTTCATACTTTTCAGTTGGCCAACATTTCTAAAAATCCCTTTTTTGTATTAGCCTTAAGTAATATTCTAATTTTGTGACACACGGAATTTTGGATTTTCATTTGTTGCCACTTCAAATCATCAAAATTAAATGAAATAAACATTTGAATGCATCAGTCTGTGTGCAATGAATAAATATAATGTACAAGTTACACCTTTTGAATGCAATTACTGAAATAAATCAAGTTTTTCAAAATATTCTAATTTACTGGCTTTTACCTGTATAGTCTTTTTGGTTTCATAGTTTATTCTCCGCCACTGTGCGTGCTTTTCGTTTTTTTTTGATATAATAAATAAATCATGTACCTTCATTCCCGTCTCGCCCGTGCCAACTTTCCGTTGCATCCCGGAAAAGCATACACCCAGGACCCAGTCGTGACAGTAGGTCGTCAGCCCGAACAACAGAAAATGAATGAACTTAAATACTATGGACATGATTAGTGAAAGCAGGTGCGTGACTCAAAACGTGAAACAGGTGCGTGACGTGACAGGTGAAAACTAATGGTTGCTATGGTGACCAGACAAGGGAGTGAAAAGACAGAAACTAAACAAAACATGACTTAAAACAAAACATGATTACACAGACATGACACTTTTTGATGACGTTTAATCAATGTTGGGTTCTGACGTTGATTTGACCATTGAATTTTGGTCATTTCCCAACCAATATTCTACAACGGAGGTCCCTAACCACCAGTCAGGGGACCGGTACCGGTTCGTGATGCATTTTCTACCGGGTCGTACAGAAACAGTCAATGCATTTTCTCAGACTTGATTGATTAATTGAAACTTTTATTAGTAGATTGCACAGTACAGTACATATTCCCTACAATTGACCACTAAATGGTAACACCCCAATACGTTTTTCAACTTGTTTAACGGGGGGTCAACGTTAATCGATTCATGGTAAAGGAATTGATTAAAAAAACTTAACTTTCGCCCGTCCCACTAGACACACCAATTAGCTTGTTTATAGACATACTTGCCAACCCTCCCGGATTTTCCCAATGATCCTAGGAGCTATGTTGTCCGGGGGCTTTATGCCCCCTAGTAGGGTCTCCCAAGACAAACTGGTCCTAGGTGAGGGATCAGACAAAGAGCAGCTCGAAGACCTCCATGAAAAATAAAAACCAAGGACCCAGATTTCCCTCGCCCGGACGCGGGTCACCGGGGCCCCCCTCTGGAGCCAGGCCCGGAGATGGGGCACGATGGCGAGCGCCTGGTGGCCGGGCCTGTCCCCATGGGGCCCGGCCGGGCACAGCCCGAAGAGGCAACGTGGATCCCCCTTCCAATGGGCTCACCACCCATAGCAGGGGTCATAGAGGTCGGGTGCGATGTGAGCTGGGCGGCGGCCGAAGGCAGGGCACTTGGTGGTCCGATCCTCGGCTACAGAAGCTAGCTCTTGGGACGTGGAACGTCACCTCGCTGGGGGGGAAGGAGCCTGAGCTAGTGCGCGAGGTGGAGAAGTTCCGGCTAGATATAGTCGGACTCACTTCGACGCACAGCAAGGGCTCTGGAACCAGTTCTCTCGAGAGGGGCTGGACTCTCTTCCACTCTGGCTTTGCCGGCAGTGAGAGGCGACGGGCTCTGGTGGCAATTCTTGTTGCCCCCCGGCTCAGAGCCTGTACATTGGAGTTCAACCCGGTGGACGAGAGGGTAGCTTCCCTTTGCCTTCGGGTGGGGGAACGGGTCCTGACTGTGGTTTGCGCTTACGCGCCAAACCGCAGCTCAGAGTACCCACCCTTTTTGGATTCACTCCAGGGAGTACTTGAGAGTGCTCCCCCGGGTGATTCCCTCGTTCTACTGGGGGACTTCAATGCTCATGTTGGCAGCGACAGTGAAACCTGGAGAGGCGTGATTGGGAAGAATGGCTGCCCGGATCTAAGCCCGAGCGGTGTTTTGTTATTGGACTTTTGTGCCCGTCACAGATTGTCCATAACGAACACCATGTTCAAACATAAGGGTGTCCATATGTGCACTTGGCACCAGGACACCCTAGGCCGCACTTCCATGATCGACTTTGTAGTTGTGTCATCGGATTTGCGGCCTCATGTTTTGGACACTCGGGTTAAGAGAGGGGCGGAGCTTTCTACCGATCACCACCTGGTGGTGAGTTGGCTGCGATGGTGGGGGAGGATGCCGGACAGACCTGGCAGGCCCAAACGCATTGTGAGAGTTTGCTGGGAACGTCTGGCAGAGTCTCCTGTCAGAGAGAGTTTCAATTCCCACCTCCGGAAGAACTTTGAACATGTCACGAGGGAGGTGCTGGACATTGAGTCCGAATGGACCATGTTCCGCGCCTCTATTGTCGAGGCGGCTGATTGGAGCTGTGGCCGCAAGGTAGTTGGTGCTTGTCGTGGCGGTAATCCTAGAACCCGTTGGTGGACACCGGCGGTGAGGGATGCCGTCAAGCTGAAGAAGGAGTCCTATCGGGTTCTTTTGGCTCATAGGACTCCCGAGGCAGCGGACAGGTACCGACAGGCCAAGCGGTGTGCGGCTTCAGCGGTCGCAGAGGCAAAAACTCGGACATGGGAGGAGTTCGGGGCAGCCATGGAAAACGACTTCCGGACGGCTTCGAAGCAATTCTGGACCACCATCCGCCGCCTCAGGAAGGGGAAGCAGTGCACTATCAACACCGTGTATGGTGAAGATGGTGTTCTGCTGACCTCGACTGCGGATGTTGTGGATCGGTGGAGGGAATACTTCGAAAACCTCCTCAATCCCACCAACACGTCTTCCTATGAGGAAGCAGTGCCTGGGGAGTCTGTGGTGGGCTCTCCTATTTCTGGGGCTGAGGTTGCTGAGGTAGTTAAAAAGCTCCTCGGTGGCAAGGCCCCGGGAGTAGATGAGACCCGCCCGGAGTTCCTTAAGGCTCTGGATGCTGTGGGGCTGTCTTGGTTGACAAGACTCTGCAGCATCGCGTGGACATCGGGGGCGGTACCTCTGGATTGGCAGACCGGGGTGGTGGTTCCTCTCTTTAAGAAGGGGAACCGGAGGGTGTGCTCTAACTATCGTGGGATCACACTCCTCAGCCTTCCCTGTAAGGTCTATTCAGGTGTACTGGAGAGGAGGCTACGCCGGATAGTCGAACCTCGGATTCAGGAGGAACAGTGTGGTTTTCGTCCTGGTCGTGGAACTGTGGACCAGCTCTATACTCTCGGCAGGGTCCTTGAGGGTGCATGGGAGTTTGCCCAACCAGTCTACATGTGTTTTGTGGACTTGGAGAAGGCATTCGACCGTGTCCCTCGGGAAGTCCTGTGGGGAGTGCTCAGAGAGTATGGGGTATCGGACTGTCTGATTGTGGCAGTCCGCTCCCTGTATGCTCAGTGCCAGAGCATGGTCCGCATTGCCGGCAGTAAGTCGGACACGTTTCCAGTGAGGGTTGGACTCCGCCAAGGCTGCCCTTTGTCACCGATTCTGTTCATAACTTTTATGGACAGAATTTCTAGGCGCAGTCAGGGCGTTGAGGGGATCTGGTTTGGTGGCTGCAGGATTAGGTCTCTGCTTTTTGCAGATGATGTGGCTTCATCTGGCCAGGATCTTCAGTTCTCACTGGATCGGTTCGCAGCCGAGTGTGAAGCGACTGGGATGAGAATCAGCACCTCCAAGTCCGAGTCCATGGTTTTCGCCCGGAAAAGGGTGGAGTGCCATCTCCGGGTTGGGGAGGAGATCTTGCCCCAAGTGGAGGAGTTCAAGTACCTCGGAGTCTTGTTCACGAGTGAGGGAAGAGTGGATCGTGAGATCGACAGGCGGATCGGTGCGGCGTCTTCAGTAATGCGGACGCTGTATCGGTCCGTTGTGGTGAAGAAGGAGCTGAGCCGGAAGGCAAAGCTCTCAATTTACCGGTCGATCTACGTTCCCATCCTCACCTATGGTCATGAGCTTTGCAGCTCATGTTGAAACAACATGCTTTTTGAAGACGCTTAGTCAATGGTCTGACGGTCTGACGTTGATTTGACCATTGACATTTGGTTATTTCCCAAACAACAACGTTGGATCCAACGTTAGGCATCAACGCTGTCTCAATGTACAAATACCACTATTTCGCAACATTGTTTCAA
Organism: Nerophis lumbriciformis; assembly: GCF_033978685.3. Taxonomy (NCBI): domain Eukaryota; kingdom Metazoa; phylum Chordata; class Actinopteri; order Syngnathiformes; family Syngnathidae; genus Nerophis; species Nerophis lumbriciformis. Next base: position 2,757,533 of record NC_084564.2, read on the forward strand.
AGTCCGTTTTAAAGGACGTGTACGTATAATCCACGTATCAATGTCTTGTGCCTGCTGGGATGGTCGTTAAAAGTGTTTTAAGTTGCATTAAAAAAGCATTCAATTAGATTTTCTGATACCCGCAGCGTACTCGATTGTGTTGACGTTTTGTCGCCGTGTTGTGTACCCTCAGCTGGTTCGCTACACCACCAAGGGTCAGCTGATGTTGGGCGCGCTGGGCTTCCACAACTGGTGCGCTCGCTGCATAGTGGACGACCAGGACAGCGACGTACCGCGCCACCAGCCCTGCAACAAGGTGACGGACGTGCTGAAGAGCTTGTGGTTCTACACTCCGGTGAGTGCCGCGTTTGGTGAGTTCGCAGGTCAAAAGGGGAAGCGAGAGGCCGTCTGTCACAGTTTTTCGCCCCGTAGAACGGCAGGGTGCAAAACGCGGGCACAAAGCGGTGCCTGGAGGTGGTGCGCACCGGGATCGAGCCCTTCTTCAAGGTGGTGATGCAGAATTGCTCCGGACAGAGGTGGTCCATTACCCCGATCCACGTCCAACCGTGAGGCTCCACGCTGCATGTCTTGTTCACAAACATTTATGCCCTGTGAGCATTAGAACTAATGAGAGCAAATCATCCATCCATCCATCCATCCATTTTCTACTGCTTGTCCCTTTCGTGGTCGCGGGGGGTGCTGGAGCAAAATCATTCTGTCGCAAATCACCCGCTGTGTGTGCACCTTAAATGACTAGATAACCTAATAATAGACCTCTACTGTACACTACACATCATACACTAGTACTAGTACCATGAGTACACATCATACACTAGTACTAGTACCATGAGTACACATCATACACTACTACTAGTGCCATGAGTACACATCATACACTAGGACTAGTACCAGGAGTACACATCATACACTAGGACTAGTACCATGAGTACACATCATACACTACTACTAGTACCATGAGTACACATCATACACTAGTACTAGTACCATGAGTACACATCATACACTAATACTAGTATCACGACTACACATCATTCACTAGTACTAGTACCATGAGTACACATCATACACTACTACTAGTGCCATGAGTACACATCATACACTAGGACTAGTACCAGGAGTACACATAATACACTACTACTAGTACCATGAGTACACATCATACACTACTACTAGTACCATGAGTACACATCATACACTAGTACTAGTACCACGACTACACATGATATACTAGTACTAATACCACGAGTACACATCATACACTACTACTAGTACCATGAGTACACATCATACACTAGTACTAGTATCACGACTACACATCATACACTAGTACTAGTACCATGAGTACACATCATACACTAGTACTAGTACTATGAGTACACATCATACACTAGTACTAGTACCACGACTACACATGATATACTAGTACTAATACCACGAGTACACATCATACACTACTACTAGTGCCATGAGTACACATACTACACTAGGACTAGTACCAGGAGTACACATAATACACTACTACTAGTACCATGAGTACACATCATACACTAGTACTAGTACCATGAGTACACATCATACACTAGTACTAGTACCATGAGTACACATCATACACTACTACTAGTGCCATGAGTACACATATACACTAGTACTAGTACCACGAGTACACATGATACACTACTACTAGTACCATGAGTACACATCATACACTAATACTAGTATCACGACTACACATCATACACTAGTACTAGTACCATGAGTACACATCATACACTACTACTAGTGCCATGAGTACACATAATACACTAGGACTAGTACCATGAGTACACATCATACACTAGGACTAGTACCATGAGTACACATCATACACTACTACTAGTATCACGACTACACATCATACACTACTACTAGTATCACGACTACACATCATACACTAGTACTAGTACCATGAGTACACATCATACACTACTGCTAGTATCACGACTACACATGATATACTAGTACTAATACCATGAGTACACATCATACACTACTACTAGTGCCATGAGTACACATAATACACTAGGACTAGTACCATGAGTACACATCATACACTAGGACTAGTACCATGAGTATACATCGTACACTAGTACTAGTACTATGAGTACACATCATACACTAGTACTAGTACCACGACTACACATGATATACTAGTACTAATACCACGAGTACACATCATACACTACTACTAGTGCCATGAGTACACATCATACACTACTACTAGTATCACGACTACACATCATACACTACTACTAGTACCATGAGTGCACATCATACACTAATACTAGTACCGCGACGATGAGTACACATCACACACTAGTACTAGTACCACGACCATGAGTACACATCACAGACTAGTAAGACGACCAGGAGTACATATCATACATTACTACTAGTACCACGACCATGAGTACACATCACACACTAGTACTAGTACCACGACCATGAGTACACATCACACACTAGTACTAGTGCCACGACCATGAGTATACATCATACACTAGTACCACAACCATGAGTACACATTATAAACTAGTACTATTACCACGACCATGAGTACACATCATACACTAGTACTATTACCACGACCATGAGTACACATCATACACTAGTACTATTACCACGACTAGAAGTACACATCATACACTAGTACTATTACCACGACCATGAGTACACATCATACACTAGTACTATTACCACGACTACAAGTACACATCATACACTAGTACTATTACCACAACCAGAAGTACACATCATACACTAGTACTATTACCACGACTACAAGTACACATCATACACTAGTACTATTACCACGACTACGAGTACACATCATACACTAGTACTAATACCACGACTAGAAGTACACATCATACACTAGTACTAGTACCATGACTAGAAGTATACATCATACATGACTAGTAGTACTGCTCTTGCCAGCCTCCCTCTCCTTGGTGTGTCCTCCATATATAAAGATGTACATTAAAAATGTGTAAATACTTACATGGAATGTGTACTTCAAAGTGTATTCCAATGTACAAAAGTGTGTTCGCTGCTGAACACTAAAAGTGTTGCATGCATTGAAACGTGCAAACTTGATAGCATGCACAACACTTATCTACTACTACTACATAATGACTAACACTAGAATACAGTAGCGTAGTAGACCTAAGTATCCATGAAAACGTTGACCTGATTATTTGATGCGCCACTAGATGGAGCCACGCGTACAACAGTTTGAGAATCACTGGTCTCAAGCCGCAATTATCAAACTGTGGTACATGTACCACTAGTGGTACGCCAACTATTCGCTTGATAAAAGTACAGTGTTTTATTTTCCCATTTTCAAACATAGTGCTACTGTTCAAACTTTGTCTAATGTCACAGTGGCAAAGACATTACCGTATTTTCCGCACTATTAGCCGCACCTAAAAACCACAAATGTACTCAAAAGCTGACAGTGCGGCTTTTAACCCGGTGCGCTTTATATATGGATTAATATTACGATTCATTTTCATAAAGTTTCGATCTCGCAACTTCGGTAAACAGCCGCCATCTTTTTTCCCGGTAGAACAGGAAGCGCTTCTTCTTCTACGCAAGCAACCGCCAAGGTAAGCACCCGCCCCCGTAGAACAGGAAGCGCTTCTTCTTCTACTGTAAGCAACCACCCGCCCGCGTAGAAGAAGAAAAAGCGCGCGGATATCACCGTACGTTTCATTTCCTTTGTGTGTTTACATCTGTAAAGACCACAAAATGGCTCCTACTAAGCGACAGGTATCCGGTTCATGAAAAGACGCAATCTCTCCATCCGCACACGGACTACTATTTCACAGCAACTGATATTCCTGTGAACCGCACTGTGGATACAACGGGAGCACGTACGGTGAATATTCGCACCACAGGGAATGAGAAGTCATCCTTCACTGTGGTTCTAGCTTGCCAGCTAATGGCCAGAAACTTCCACCCATGGTGATATTCAAAAGAAAGACCTTGCCAAAAGAGACCTTTCCAGCCGGCGTCATCATAAAAGCTAACTCGAAGGGATGGATGAAGAAAAGATGAGCGAGTGGTTAAGGTAAGTTTACGCGAAGAGGCCGGGTGGCTTTTTTCACGCAGCTCCGTCCATGTTGATATACGACTCCATGCACACCCACATCACGCTGGTTTTTAATATATTATTAAAGTTTGACTGACCTATCTGACTGTTTTTTTGACATTCCTTTAGCGCAGTTAGATGCGGCTTACAACACGGGGCGGCTTATAGGTGGACAACGTTTTGAAATATGCCGTTCATTGAAGGCGCGGCTTTTAACCCAGGGCGCCTTATGGTGCGGAAAATACGGATATACTTGTTAAATTAAACCTCTTCCTTGTTTTTAACTAATTGTTAGGCCTACTACACTACTGTATTATAATGTAGGTGATTACGGTGGTACTTGGAGTGTTTTCTGAGGTGGTTTGAGAATCACTGGCCTAATTATAGTTAGAGATGTCCGATAATGGCTTTTTTGCCGATATTGTCCAACTCTTAATTACCGATTCCGATATCAAGCGATACCGATATATATACACATTATTATGCCTAATTTTGTTGTGATGCCCCGCTGGATGCATTAAACAATGTAACAAGGTTTTCCAAAATAAATCAACTCAAGTTATGGGAAAAAAAGTGCCAAAATGGCACGGCCATATTTTATTATTGAAGTCACAAAGTGCATTATTTTTTTTTAACATGCCTCAAAACAGCAGCTTTGAATGTGGGACATGCTCTCCCTGAGAGAGCATGAGGAGGTTGAGGTGGGGGGGGATAGCGGGGGTGTATATTGTAGCGTCCCGGAAGAGTTAGTGCTGCAAGGGCTTCTGGGTATTTGTTCTGTTGTGTTAAGGTGCGGACGTTCTCCCGAAATGTGTTTGTCATTCTTGTTTGGTGTGGGTTCACAGTGTGGTGCATATTTGAAACAGTGTTAAAGTTGTTTATACAGCCCTCAGTGTGACCTGTGTGGCTGTTGACCAATTATGCATGACCTTTTTTTTTTTTTTTTAAACCGATGCCGATAATTTCCGATATTACATTTTAAAGCATTTATCGGCCGATAATATTGGCATACTTGCCAACCCTCCCGGATTTTCCGGGAGACTCCCGAAATTCAGCGCCTCTCTCGAAAACCTCCCGGGACAAATTTTCTCCCGAGAATCTCCCGAAATTCAGGCGGAGCTGGAGGCCACGCCCCCTCCAGCTCCATGCGGACCTGAGTCCGCTTTCCCACAATATAAAGAACGTCTACAGTAAAGCAGTCCGTCTGCCGTAAACAGCAACGTTGTGACACTCTTAAACGGGACAATACTGCCATCTAGTGCATTTGATGAAAGCACTTTTGTGCGTGCCACACATCAATGCATCATCAGAGAGGGTGTTCAGCATGGTTAGAAAGATAGTGACAGAGAATAGAACAAGGATGGACAATTCAACCCTTAACTCAACAATGAGTAGATGAGTGTTATGTGTGTGTATGTGTGTAAATAAATGAACACTGAAATTCAAGTATTTATTTTATTTATATATATATATATATATATATATATATATATATATATATATATATATATATATATATATATCCATCCATCCATCCATTTTCTACCGCTTATTCCCTTCGGGGTCGCAGGGATATATATATATATATATATATATATATATATATATATATATATATATATATATATATATATATATATATATATTAGAGATGCGCGGTTTGCGGACACAACCGCGGAGTCCGCGGATTATCCGCGGATCGGGCGGATGAAATTAAAAAAAATAAGATTTTATCCACGCGCGGGTTGGGTCGGGCGGATTAATTAGATTTTTTTTTTTTTTTTTTTTTTTTTTTTGCGGGTGGCAGTTAAACCAATTGGTAAATATATATACATAGTTAAATGTTGTTACCCACATACGAAAAACGAGCAGGCACCTGCAGCATATGCCACAACAGAAGAAGAAAAAAAGAAGAGATGGACACTTTTATGGAGCGAAGAAGGGACGCCTCGCCGGGGTCCGGGACCGAGGCCCCTTCCCCCGAGAGGGCCCCACCGGGAGCCGTAGCTGAGGCGATCCGCGAGAAGGGCCCGACGCACGTCCAGGGTCACCACCGCGGCCACCGCACCGACACCCCGCCTCGTCCGCTTTCGCCGCGGCCGGCGTCACGCGCAGCAGGTAAGCAGCTTACCTGCCCGCCACCCCCGTGGCCGGGGGCTCGTAACATGGGTCACTCCGCGCGCTCCGCCCGCGCAGCTTACCTGCCCGCCACCCCTGTTGCCGGGGGCGCGTAACAGGGGTCACTCCGCGCGCAGTGCGCTCACGAAAGGGGTGGGGCTCACCCTGGTTGATATAGAGAGCAGGACGGTGGCCATGGAAGTCGGAACCCGCTAAGGAGTGTGTAACAACCCACCTGCCGAATCAACTAGCCCTGAAAATGGATGGCGCTGGAGCGTGGGCCCATACCTGGCCGTCGCCGGCAGCGAGACGCGCTTGGAGGTGCGCTCAGCCCGGCTCCCATATGATTGCGCACGGGTGTGCGTCTGGGTCGTGACAGCGTGGCACGCGCAAGTATGTGCTGCATTGGATCAGTCTCCTTTCTTTAACAGGCAAAAGCTTTATAACCTCATCATACCTGCCAACTTTTAAATCAGAAAAACCTAGTAGCCAGGGTCCAAGGGCCGCAGGCCCCGGTAGGTCCAGGACAAAGTCCTGGTGGAGGGTTCAGGGCTTCGTCCCCCGACGCAAAATGATTATTAGCATTCAGACAGGTTAAAATGTTGCTAAAACCATCACTTTTCTATCAGTCACAGTGACTTTTCAAAACAAAAATATTACAGCAAAAATCATATGGGTTGATTGACATGTTTATTCTGTAAGCTAACTTCAATAGTTTGAAATTATTTTGACAGTTAATGCCAGTTATCCTGTCAACCTTTCACAAGACTTCAATTTGTTAATTGAAAGTATAAATAGTATAAACACTTTTAACAGTATGTCGTGCTGTGAAATACAGCCGACAGGATTGCGCACCAAACACGAAGCAAGGCCAAAGCGCATGCATGGTGCAGGAGAACAAAGGACTTCTTTCATTTAAGGTTTGTGATAAACCATCAAACTCATTCGTTAAAAGGACTCTATAGTAATATAATGTGAGTTTTTCTGGACATTATCATGCAAGAAAAGTTTATTTTTGGGATCGCGATCACCGCGTAATGATTTTTAAAGGTTGCATTACATTATTAACTGTCCCATGTGATCAGCCAGTGCGATTGGAAGTCCATGCTCAATTATTGCCTCCGTAAATAAAACTTCGGCATTTATCACATCCAAAGAATCTGTTTGGGCGACGAAAAACGTTGAAAGTTTTCCACTTGTATCGCTAGCAACGGCATTAGA
>NC_084564.2:2770000-2862500 GCF_033978685.3 Nerophis lumbriciformis
GAGCTACGGTTCGGGTTTTGATGCTGCTGTGGTGTGTGTGTGTGTGTGTGTGTGTGTGTGTGTGTGTGTGTGTGTGTGTGTGTGTAGATGCAAAGAGGTGTCCCACCTGAGAGACCTCCCCCAGATGGCCCTCATCTTCATCTTCGTCAATGAGGCGCTGTCCGTCATCCTGCGCTCGGTGCACTCAGCTGTCAATCACACGCCGCCTCACCTGCTGAAGGAAATCATCCTGGTGGACGACCACAGCGACGACGGTGCGTGTAGCAAAAAAAGTCTGACTTTGACCACTTCTGCACCTTTAAAGGACAACCAGCACACACTTCATGTTGACTATGAACAGTGTGTGTTAGAGATGCGCGGATAGGCAATTATTTCATACGCAACCGCATCAGAAAGTCGTCAACCATCAGCCATCCACCCGATGTAACATTTGATCAGAACCGCACCCGCCCGCACCCGCCCGTTGTTATATATCTAATATAGACGATGCAAGGCATAAGTGAGGTTATAAAGCTTTTGCCTGTTAAAGAAAGGAGACTGATCCAATGCAGAACAGACATTCGCGTGCCACGCTGTCACGACCCAGACGCACACCAGTGCGCAATCATATGGGAGCCGCGCTGAGCGCACCTCCAAGCGCGTCTCGCTGCCGGCGACGGCCGGGTATGGGCCCGACGCTCCAGCGCCATCCATTTTCAGGGCAGGTGGGTTGTTACACACTCCTTAGCAGGTTCCGACTTCCATGGCCACCGTCCTGCTGTCTATATCAACCAGGGTGAGCCCCACCCCTTTCGTGAGCGCACTGCGCGCGGAGTGACCCCTGTTACGCGTCCCCGGCAACAGGGGTGGCGGGCAGGTAAGCTGCGCGGGCGGAGCGCGCGGAGTGACCCCTGTTACGAGCCCCCGGCCACGGGGGTGGCGGGCAGGTAAGCTGCTTACCTGCTGCGCGTGACGCCGGCCGCGGCGAAGGCGGACGAGGCGGGGTGTCGGTGCGGTGGGCGCGGTGGTGACCCTGGACGTGCGTCGGGCCCTTCTCGCGGATCACCTCAGCTACGGCTCCCGGTGGGGCCCTCTCGGGGGAAGGGGCCTCGGTCCCGGACCCCGGCGAGGCGCCCCTTCTCCGCTCCGTAAAAGTGTCCATCTCTTTTTTTTTTTTCTTCTGTTGTGGCATATGCTGCAGGTGCCTGCTCGTTTTTCGTATGTGGGTAACAACATTTAACTATGTATATATATTTACCAATTGGTTTAACTGCCACCCGCCTGAATCTATTTAAAATTTAATTTTTTTTTATTTCAACCGCCCGACCCGACCCGATCCGACCCGACCCGCGGATAAAATCTAATTTTTTTTTATTTCATCCGCCCGATTCGCGGATAATCCGCGAACTCCGCGGTTGTGCCCGCAAACCGCGCATCTCTAATATATATATATATATATATATATATATATATATATATATATATGTATGTGTGGGAAAAAATCACAAGACTATTTCATCTCTACAGGCCTGTTTCATGAGGGGGGGTTCCCTCAATCATCAGGAGATTTTAATGGGAGCATTCACATACCATGGTTTATATAGGGCACAGAGTGGGTGGGTACAGGCTGGCGTAGGGGCGTGGTGATTGGCTCATGTGTTACCTAGGAGGTGTTTCCGTCTGTGGCGGCATGCTGTTACAATTTCGCTGCGCTTGTTGAGGGATGACAGGTCTGGACGGTAAATAATAAACAGTTTCTCTTTCAAGCATAGGTTGCATCTTTTATTACCACTATTGTAAGGTGTGCTGGATGCAAGAATTTGCCATGTTATTGAATATTCAACATTATTGTCTTTGAGGTCCCAAATGTGTTTGCTGAGTTCTGTGGTATTCCGCAGGTTTTGGTTCCTGAAAGAAGCCTTGTGATTGTTCCATCTGGTTTTGAATTCTCCCTCGGTTAATCCTACATATGTGTCGGATGTGTTAATGTCCTTGCGTGTTACCTTAGATTGGTAGACAACTGATGTTTGTAAGCACCCCCCGTTGAGAGGGCAATCAGGTTTCTTTCGACAGTTACAGCCTTTGTTGGTTTTGGAGTCGCTCTGTCCGGGGGCCGACGGCTCATTTGCAATTGTTTTGTTGTGGTTTGAGATGATTTGTCGTATATTGTTCATACAGCTGTAGCTCAATTTAATGTTGTTCTTGTTGAATACTTTTCTTAGGGTGTTGTTTTTGGGAAAGTGTTTGTCAATCAGATTGAGGAATTTGTGTCCAATGTTAGTTGAGACGTTTTTGCTGTATGGGGGGTTGTACCAGATGATGTCGTTTCGTTTTCTGTTCTTTTTCGGTTGGTTTCCTGGCGTGGGTTCATAGGTGAGGGTGAAATTGTATCCGCTTTCATCAAGGGCTTTTTGGTACGGGGGGGTTGCTTGGTCAAATTCAGCTTTGCTAGATGACAGCATCGATAGCCTTTTATTAATTCCGGTAGGTATTCTTTTCGTGGTGGTGGGTGGGTGGTTGCTGTCATGGTGCACGTATTGGAGTGTTGTGTTGGGTTTCGTGAATGGTTGGTAGCTGTTATTTCTCAGGTTGAAAGTGACGTCAAGGAAGTTGACGGTTTGCTTGTTGGCTTCAATCGTGATCCGTAGGCCGTTCTCTTTGAAAATTTGGCATATGCGCTTCTTGGTATTCTCGCTACTCCTTGGCGAGGCGCGACACACTGCCAGTCCGTCATCACGGTAAATACCAAGGTTCAGATTGAGGCTAGCGAGCTGGGAGAGGAGGAAACTCCCAACGAGTTCACACGTTTCTGCTCCGTCAAAACTTCCCATAGTGACGTCAAATGTTGCATTGTTCTTTTTTTGCCATGGTGTACTGTTGTGGATGAGAATGGAGTTTTTTGCGTGGATGATGATGTTTCTTTCGTTGCCTGTGATTGAGTCGTAGTCTGAGGCGAAGTCTTGAGTCAGTAGGTCTTGCGTGATGGAAGGGTAAAATTCTTCGATATCAAAGGAGATAAAGTTGTGCTGTTGTTTGTCTTGGATGTTGTTGAACCATTTGATTACTGCTTGTATATATATATATATATATATAAAATAAATACTTGAATTTCAGTGTTCATTTACAAACTACAACTCACAAACACTTAAAGTTAGGCTCCACCATCAGAATGTGTACTTAAACTTATAAAGATCACATGGATATTATTCAGTGAGTTGATTCACCAAAACTAACCTGTTATACAGGAGGAAAAATCACACAGGGCATTTCAATTGTTCACAGACTGGTCGCGCTCATCAGAATGACAAGACACTTCCGGTCTGCAGGTGATAGCATTCAATTGGGAAGAAACGCCCTACTGCCCCCTACTGACCAATGTGAATACTGATAAATGTGTAATGACAGCTCCAAAAACGAATTCAAACCACAAAATAAAATAAATGAATCAACACAAAAATGTGACACATTATGGGTGGGTCACATATGCATGTACAGTAGATGGCAGTATTGTCCTGTTTAAAAGTGTCACAACATTGCTGTTTACGGCAGACGAACTGCTTTACGGTAGACACTGTTGTTGTGTGTTGTCAACACGTCACTCAGGTCCGCCTGAATTTCGGGAGTTTTTCGGGAGAAAATTTGTCCCGGGAGATTTTCGGGAGAGGCGCTGAATTTCGGGAGTCTCCCGGAAAATCCGGGAGGGTTGGCAAGTATGGTGTGTGTGTTGTCGTGATCACACTCACAGCTGTTTGCATTAGCGTGCTTGCTAATTAGGAGCACTTCCTGTTTAGTTGCAGTCAGGAAGTGCAGCACGTTGACGCTCAGGAAGCTCTCGGCTTTAGACTCAGAAACAGGATTAACGGGAAAATGCTGAAAATTAAGAAAGGATTCAGGATATACAAAAACGTATGCGAAAGAAACATGCTGCAAAAGTCAAAAACACACAAACCCCCGAAAAAAACACTTCAATGCTGCAAAAAGAAGGTTAGCCTGATTAACTTCATGTTAGCCAGAAAAACAGAAAGTTGGCCAGGATAGCAGGAAGTTAGCCAGTGTAACTTCCTGTTAGCCAGCAAAACAGAGAGTTAGCCCGAATAGCAGGAAGTTAACCAGTTTAACTTCCTGTTTGCCAAGAAAACATCAAGTTAGCCAGGAAAACAGAGAGTTAGCCAGGATAGCCGGAAGTTAACCAGTTTAACTTCCTGTTAGCCAGGAAAACAGAAAGTTGGCCAGGTTAGCAGGAAGTTAGCCAGGATACCAGGAGTGTTTACGAGGTTAACTTCCTATTAGCCAGAGAAACAGAAAGATAGCCAGGATAGCAGGTTAACTTCATGTAAGCCAGGAAACCAGAAAGTTAGCCAAAATGCCAGAAAGTTAGCCTGATTAACTTAATGTTAGCCAGGAAAACTGAGAGTTAGCCAGAATAGCAGGAAGTTAACCAGTTTAACTCCCTGTTAGCCAGGAAAACAGAAAGTTAGCCAGCACACCATGAAGTTAGCTGGGTTAACTTCAAGTTAGCCAAAATGCCAGAAAGTTAGCCTGATTAACTTCATGTTAGCTAGGAAAACAGAAAGTTAGCCAGGATACCAGGAAGTTAACCAGTTTAACTCCCTGTTAGCCAGGAAAACAGAAAGTTAGCCAGCACACCATGAAGTTAGCTGGGTTAACTTCAAGTTAGCCAAAATGCCAGAAAGTTAGCCTGATTAACTTCATGTTAGCTAGGAAAACAGAAAGTTAGCCAGGATACCAGGAAGTTAATTAGGTTAACCTTCCTGTTAGCCAGAGAAACAGAAAGATAGCCATGATAGCAGGAAGTCAGCCTGGTTAACGTCATGTACGCCAGGAAACCAGAAAGTTAGCCAAAATGCCAGAAAGTTAGCCTGATTAACTTCATGTTAGCCAGGAAAACAGAGTTAGCCAGAATAGCAGGAAGTTAACCAGTTTAACTCCCTGTTAGCCAGGAAAACAGAAAGTTAGCCAGCACACCATGAAGTTAGCTGGGTTAACTTCAAGTTAGCCAAAATGCCAGAAAGTTAGCCTGATTAACTTCATGATAGCCAGGAAAATTGAGAGTAAGCCAGAATAGCAGGAAGTTAACCAGTTGAACTTCCTGTTAGCCAGTAAAACAGAAAGTTAGCCAAGAAAACAGAGAGTTAGCCAGGATAGCAGGAAGTTAGCCAGTTTAACTTCCTGTTAGCCAGGACAACAGAAAGTTAGCCAGCATACCAAGAAGTTAGCTGGGTTAACTTCAAGTTAGCCTAATTAACTTCATGTTAGCTAGGAAAATGGCGAGGACCGTATATGTGGGTAACCAACCCCACATATAGTGCCTGGATAACTTCCCTGGCATACTCTCTAAATTCTTGTTAGCCAATCTTACTTTCTGGTTTTCTGGTTGACTTCCTGGTTTCCTGGATAACTTCCTTGATGCCTGGCATACTTCCTGGTTTCCAGGTTAACGTCCTGGTAACCTGGCTAGCTTCTTGGTTTTCTGGCTAACTTCCTAAACGCCTGGCTAACTTTCTGTTATCCTGGCAAACCCCCTGGTTTTGTGGTTAACTTCCTGGTATCCGAGCTAAAATCCTGTTAGCCTGGCTAACTTCCTGTTATCCCGGCAAACCTCCTGGTTTTCTGGTTAACCTGGTATCCTAGCTAAAATCCTGTTAGCCTGGCTAACTTCCTGTTATCCTGGCAAACCTCCTGGTTTTCTGGTTAACCTGGTATCCTAGCTAAAATCCTGTTAGCCTGGCTAACTTCCTGTTATCCTGGCAAACCTCCTGGTTTTCTGGTTAACCTGGTATCCTAGCTAAAATCCTGTTAGCCTGGCTAATTTCCTGTTATCCTGGCAAACCTCCTGGTTTTCTGGTTAACCTGGTATCCTAGCTAAAATCCTGTTAGCCTGGCTAACTTCCTGTTATCCTGGCAAACCTCCTGGTTTTCTGGTTAACCTGGTATCCTAGCTAAAATCCTGTTAGCCTGGCTAACTTCCTGTTATCCTGGCAAACCTCCTGGTTTTCTGGTTAACCTGGTATCCTAGCTAAAATCCTGTTAGCCTGGCTAATTTCCTGTTACCCTGGCAAACCTCCTGGTTTTCTGGTTAGCCTGGTATCCTAGCTAAAATCCTGTTAGCCTGGCTAACTTCCTGTTATCCTGGCAAACCTCCTGGTTTTCTGGTTAACCTGGTATCCTAGCTAAAATCCTGTTAGCCTGGCTAACTTCCTGTTATCCTGGCAAACCTCCTGGTTTTCTGGTTAACCTGGTATCCTAGCTAAAATCCTGTTAGCCTGGCTAACTTCCTGTTATCCTGGCAAACCTCCTGGTTTTCTGGTTAACCTGGTATCCTAGCTAAAATCCTGTTAGCCTGGCTAACTTCCTGTTATCCTGGCAAACCTCCTGGTTTTCTGGTTAACCTGGTATCCTAGCTAAAATCCTGTTAGCCTGGCTAACTTCCTGTTATCCTGGCAAACCTCCTGGTTTTCTGGTTAACCTGGTATCCTAGCTAAAATCCTGTTAGCCTGGCTAACTTCCTGTTATCCTGGCAAACCTCCTGGTTTTCTGGTTAACCTGGTATCCTAGCTAAAATCCTGTTAGCCTGGCTAATTTCCTGTTACCCTGGCAAACCTCCTGGTTTTCTGGTTAGCCTGGTATCCTAGCTAAAATCCTGTTAGCCTGGCTAACTTCCTGTTATCCTGGCAAACCTCCTGGTTTTCTGGTTAACCTGGTATCCTAGCTAAAATCCTGTTAGCCTGGCTAACTTCCTGTTATCCTGGCAAACCTCCTGGTTTTCTGGTTAACCTGGTATCCTAGCTAAAATCCTGTTAGCCTGGCTAACTTCCTGTTATCCTGGCAAACCTCCTGGTTTTCTGGTTAACCTGGTATCCTAGCTAAAATCCTGTTAGCCTGGCTAACTTCCTGTTATCCCGGCAAACCTCCTGGTTTTCTGGTTAACCTGGTATCCTAGCTAAAATCCTGTTAGCCTGGCTAATTTCCTGTTACCCTGGCAAACCTCCTGGTTTTCTGGTTAACCTGGTATCCTAGCTAAAATCCTGTTAGCCTGGCTAACTTCCTGCTATCCCGGCAAACCTCCTGGTTTTCTGGTTAACCTGGTATCCTAGCTAAAATCCTGTTAGCCTGGCTAACTTCCTGTTATCCTGGCAAACCCCCTGGTTTTGTGGTTAACTTCCTGGTATCCTAGCTAAAATCCTGTTAGCCTGGCTAACTTTCTGTTATCCTGGTAAACCTCCTGGTTTTCTGGTTAACTTCCTGGTCTCCTTGCTAAAATCCTGTTAGCCTGGCTAACTTTCTGTTATCCTGGCAAACCTCCTGGTTTTCTGGTTAACCTGGTATCCTAGCTAAAATCCTGTTAGCCTGGCTAACTTCCTGTTATTCTGGCAAACCTCCTGGTTTTCTGGTTAACTTTCTGGTGTCCTAGCTAAAATCCTGTTAGCCTGGCTAACTTCCTGTTACCCTGGCAAACCTCCTGGTTTTCTGGTTAACCTGGTATCCTAGCTAAAATCCTGTTAGCCTGGCTAACTTCCTGTTATCCTGGCAAACCTCCTGGTTTTCTGGTTAACCTGGTATCCTAGCTAAAATCCTGTTAGCCTGGCTAACTTTCTGTTATCCCGGCAAACCTCCTGGTTTTCTGGTTAACCTGGTATCCTAGCTAAAATCCTGTTAGCCTGGCTAACTTCCTGTTATCCTGGCAAACCTCCTGGTTTTCTGGTTAACCTGGTATCCTAGCTAAAATCCTGTTAGCCTGGCTAACTTCCTGTTATCCTGGCAAACCTCCTGGTTTTCTGGTTAACTTTCTGGTGTCCTAGCTAAAATCCATCCGTCTTCTTCCGCTGATCCGAGTTCGGGTCGTGGGGGCAGCAGCTTAAGCAGGAAAGCCCAGACTTTCCTCTCCCCAGCCACTTCGTCCAGCCCCCCCGGGGAATCCCGAGGCGTTCCCAGGCCAGCCAGGAGACATAGTCTTCCCAACGTGTCCTGGGTCTACCCTGTGGCCTCCTACCGGTCGGACGTGCCCTCCTGATTATTCATTAATTTCCTAGTAACCTCGTTAACTTCATTGGCTAACTTCCTGATCCTTCTGGAAACTTCTTCTTCTCTCTTGTATTGTCAAGTAAATTGGCCACACATGTTGGGCTGAGTTCGTTACTTTACATACCTCATAAATAAATCAACATAATATGAATTATGAATTGTGTATTCGTAACATTTCTTAACAACGACACACAATAAAGGTTGGCGTCTGTTCGAGTCTTGTAGTTATCTCTCATGGCAGCAGGGGGAGCAGTTCCTGGCTACATGAAGATGCTGATGTTGTGTTTAATGGCTTCCAGAGCAGCTGAAAGGACCTCTGGAGGAATATGTGAAGAAGCGTTACCCGGGCCTGGTCAAGATTGTCAGGAACCAGAAGAGGGAGGGGCTGATCCGGGCCAGAATGGAGGGCTGGAAGGTGGCCACCGCCGAGGTGACGGGCTTCTTTGACGCCCACGTGGAGTTTACCCCATTCTGGTAAGACACACTGCCACACCACAACACCAGACATGACAGGTCCTAATATGAGAAAGCGTTTCTTACTTGTGTTTCTCTTCAGGGCCGAACCGGTTCTGTCCAGAATTAAGCAGGACCGCACCAGGATCATCCTGCCGTCCATCGACAACATCAAACACGACACCTTTGAGGTGGAACGGTACGAGAATTCCGGTCATGGCTACAACTGGGAGCTGTGGTGCATGTACATCAACCCCCCCAAACAGTGGTGGGACGAGGGGGACATCTCGGCCCCCATCAGGTGGGTCCGGCACTTGGGTCCGACAGTACAATACCCCGATTACATAATGACATTTTGCAGAAGTCCCGCCATGATCGGCTGCTCCTTCGTGGTCAACAGGGTCTACCTTGGCGAGCTCGGCCTGCTGGACCCGGGCATGGACGTTTATGGAGGGGAGAACATCGAACTGGGCATCAGGGTTTGTGTGTTCCACGGTTTCTCTGCTTTATGTGTTCATGTCAAACAGTGAAATATCACGTAATGTTGCAGTATCGCCAGAAGATTATAGCACCTACCAAATTAGCTCTGATGTCATCACCGCACCACTCTCAGCCACTACAGGACTTAAGGACAACCTTTAAGGGCGCTGATTCAACTCCAAAGCGTGCCCATAGGCGGCGCCTTGACTTAACATATCACCAGTTGATGTCTAACCCTCGAAACAAAGTTTTTGCTGTATGGCTAGTAGAGATGCGCGGATAGGCAATTATTTCATCCGCAACCGCATCACAAATGTCGTCATCCATCCACCATCCACCCAACCAACATTTTATCAAAACCACACCCGCCCGTTGTTATATATCTAATATAGACGATGCAAGGCATTAGTGAGGTTAGAAAGCTTTTGCCTGTTAAAGAAAGGAGACTGATCCAATGCAGCACAGACATTCAATGCTTGCCACGCATTAGTGGCTAAGATATATTAATGCGTGATAATATTATTTATCATTATTATAGTATTATTGTCATTTCCAATAAGAACGTGTTGACTATTGTTGCCAATGCCCTCAGATCAGGAATGCGTTCCTCACACTTTGTGTGCGCAGTTGCAGCAAGCAGAACGATGCTTTTAAGAAGTTAAAAAAATGTTTTAGAAAGACTAGGCCTATATTTTCGTTAGGTAAATTTTTTTTTCTGAATTTCATTTAAATGAATATTAACTTGTTAACGTTATAATGCTCAAATAGGGACGAGGGCGGGGTGCACAGTGAAGCAGTGAACAATTTCGCGACAAAGATGAACCTTTATTGATTGATCTGCAGCCATGACAAAATATCAGACAGTCTCCATTGTCAACGACAGGCAGGAAAATAAAGATAAGCACATAGCCTATGTTGTAGGCATAGGCATAGGCTCATACGTTTTTAAGTTGAAATAAAAAAAATAAATAAAAAATGTGCCTCATAAGCCTTAGGCTGTCAATCACGCGCACAAACTTAAATTATACAATAACATATGTATGTCATCCCTATTTAAACAAAAATAAATTAAATAAATAATAATAAATTACCTGCAACTTATTGGCCAAGGCAAATAGCTGAAGGGGGGAAATCAAACCCATCAGACTGCACTTTATCATCAAACTTGAATTATAATGAAAATAGACGGTCGCGACAAACATCCATCCATCCATCCATCTTCTTCCGCTTATCCGAGGTCGGGTCGCGGGGGCAGCAGCCTAAGCAGGGAAGCCCAGACTTCCCTCTCCCCAGCCACTTCGTCCAGCTCTTCCTGTGGGACCCCGAGGCGTTCCCAGGCCAGCCGGGAGACATAGTCTTCCCAACGTGTCCTGGGTCTTCCCCGCGGCCTTCTACCGGTCGGACGTGCCCTAAACACCTCCCTAGGGAGGCGTTCGGGTGGCATCCTGACCAGATGCCCGAACCACCTCATCTGGCTCCTCTCGTGGAGGAGCAGCGGCTTTACTTTGAGCTACCCCCGGATGGCAGAGCTTCTCACCCTATCTCTAAGGGAGAGCCCCGCCACCCGGCGGAGGAAACTCATTTCAGCCGCTTGTACCCGTGATCTTGTCCTTTCGGTCATAACCCAAAGCTCATGACCATAGGTGAGGATGGGAACGCAGATCGACCGGTAAATTGAGAGCTTTGCCTTCCGGCTCAGCTCCTTCTTCACCACAACGGATCGATACAGCGTCCACATTACTGAAGATGCCGCACCGATCCACCTGTCGATCTCACGATCCACTCTTCCCCCACTCGTGAACAAGACTCCGAGGTACTTAAACTCCTCCACTTGGGGCAAGATCTCCTCCCCAACCCGGAGATGGCACTCCACCCTTTTCCGGGAGAGAACCATGGACTCGGACTTGGAGGTGCTGATTCCCATCCCAGTCGCTTCACACTCGGCTGAGAACCGATCCAGCGAGAGCTGAAGATCTTGGCCAGAGGAAGCCATCAGGACCACATCATCTGCAAATAGCAGAGACCTAATCCTGCAGCCACCAAACCAGATCCCCTCAACGCCCTGACTGCGCCTAGAAATTCTGTCCATAAAGGTTATGAACAGAATCGGTGACAAAGGGCAGCCTTGGCGGAGTCCAACCCTCACTGGAAACGTGTCCGACTTACTGCCGGCAATGCGGACCAAGCTCTGGCACTGATCATACAGGGAGCGAACTGCCACAATAAGACAGTCCGTTACCCCATACTCTCTGAGCACTCCCCACAGGACTTCCCGGGGTACACGGTCGAATGCCTTCTCCAAGTCCACAAAACACATGTAGACTGGTTGGGCAAACTCCCATGCACCCTCAAGGACCCTGCCGAGAGTATAGAGCTGGTCCACAGTTCCACGACCAGGACGAAAACCACACTGTTCCTCCTGAATCCGAGGTTCGACTATCCGGCGTAGCCTCCTCTCCAGTACACCTGAATAGACCTTACCGGGAAGGCTGAGGAGTGTGATCCCACGATAGAGATGGAAGTTTGTCGAGGAATAATCCTCTACTTCATCAACAAACACAGGTGTATCCTCCTCCCATTCTGTGAAGTCAATCCTTTTCTTTTTCGGTGATGCACCATCAGCTCCACCTAAAGGACCGATAAAATCTATATGTTTTTCGTATGTGGGTAACAACATTTAACTATGTATATATATTTCCAAATTGGTTCAACTGCCAACCGCCCGAATCTATTTACAATCTATTTTTTTCGTCATGTCACCCGCCCGACCCGCGGATTATCCGCGGACTCCGCGGTTGTGTCCGCAAACCGCGCATCTCTAATAGCTAGCAAAGATGTAGCGTTTGTCTGAGGGTGGAAAACCACAAGCAGTAAATCCTGACACACCCATCAAAAGATAACACAACATCAATCAATCAATCAATCAATGTTTATTTATATAGCCCTAAATCACAAGTGTCTCAAAGGGCTGCACAAGCCACAACGACATCCTCGGTACAAAGCCCACATAAGGGCAAGGAAAAACTCACCCCAGTGGGACGTCGATGTGAATGACTATGAGAAACCTTGGAGAGGACCGCATATGTGGGTAACCCCCCCCCCCCCCCCCCCCCCCCTCTAGGGGAGACCGAAAGCAATGGATGTCGAGTGGGTCTGACATAATATTGTGAGAGTCCAGTCCATAGTGGATCCAACATAATAGTAAGAGTCCAGTCCATAGTGGGGCCAGCAGGACACCATCCCGAGCGGAGACGGGTCAGCAGCGCAGAGATGTTCCCAGCCGATGCACAGGCGAGCGGTCCACCCCGGGTCCCGACTCTGGACAGCCAGCACTTCATCCATGGCCACCGGATAATGTTATTTCATCAAAAAGAGAGAGACTATTTTGTATTGCAGTATCCGTCGTAGATACAGTTGTATCTGTGTTAATAGAACCCAGTTGTAGCTGGTATGCGTTGTCTTTAATCTCCTTTCTAATGAGTTCAATTTTCTTATTAAAGAAATTCATAAAGTCATCTGCCGAGTGGGTGGAGCTATTGGGAGGAGTCCCTTGTTGGGTTAGCGTGACTTAACATATCACCAGTTGATGTCAGCTAGCTAGTCTAACCCTCGAAACAAAGTTTTTGCTGTATGGCTAGCAAAGATGTAGCGTTTTTCTGAGGGTGGAAAACCACAAGCAGTAAATCCTGACACACCCATCAAAAGATAACACAACATGTTATGCTAATGCCTACTAGTGGTTGTGAGAAGTACACAGATGGCATCTTTGTATCGTCATCGTTTTAACTCACATCAACTTCCTCAAGCAGTTCCTGTCGGTCTTCGATGTTTTTATAACTCCGCTCCCCTACCTCACCAGCAGGTGTGGACGTGCGGGGGCAGCATGGAGGTTCTTCCATGTTCCAGAGTGGCTCACATCGCCCGCATGAAGAAGCCCTACCACAGCAACATCGCCTTCCACATGCGGCGTAACGCCCTGCGCGTGGCCGAGGTGTGGATGGACGAGCTGAAGTCCAACGTCTACCTGGCCTGGAACATCCCCATGGAGGTGGGACAAGCTCGTCGTTAGTTGCGCTTGAAATGAAGCGCTAATAGGACGTGACCACTACTCTCAGAATCATGGAATCGACTACGGAGACGTCTCTGAGAGGGTGGAGCTGAGGAAGAGGCTGCAGTGTAAGAACTTCCAGTGGTACCTGGACAACATCTACCCTGAGATGAAGACATACAACAACACCATCTACTACGGAGAGGTGAGTAGGTTTAGAACAGGGGTCGGCAACCCGCGGCTCCGGAGCCGCATGCGGCTCTTTGATCACTCTGATGCGGCTCAGCAGCTTACTTGCTGAACCCCCCAATTTTCCCGTGAGACTTCCGGATTTCAGTGCCTCTCGCAGAAAACTCCCGTGATTAATATTCACCGATTTTCACCCTTATGGCTATAATAAGGGTGTGCCATGATGGTACAACATTTGACGCCCTCTACAATCTGTATTAACAGCGTGCCAGTCCAACACTTGTTATATATTATACATCTTCTGCTTGCACACGTACGTGACAGCAAGGCATACTTGGTCAACAGCCACACAAATTACACTGACGGTGGTCATATAAAACAACTTTAACACTCTTACTAATAATGCGCCACACTTTGAACCAAAACCAAACAAGAATGACAAACACATTTCGGGAGAACATCTGCACCTTAACACAACATAAACACAACAGAACAAACACCCAGAATCCCATGCAGCCCTGACTCTTCCGGGCTACATTATACACCCCTGCTACTACCAAACTCCGCCCCCGCACCCACCCCAACCCTGCTCCCTCACACATCACGTATTATTTTCGGGTCTCCCTATGTCTAGCATTAAAAGATTACAATTGGTACAAAATGCGGCTGCTAGACTTTTGCCAAGAACAAGAAAGTTTGATCATATTACGCCTATACTGGCTCACCTGCACTGGCTTCCTGTGCACTTAAGATGTGACTATAAGGTTTTACTACTTACGTATAAAATACTACACGGTCTAGCTCCGTCCTATCTTGTCGATTGCATTGTACCATACGTCCCGGCAAGAAATTTGCGTTCAAAGAACTCCGGCTTATTAGTGATTCCCAGAGCCCAAAAAAAGTCTGCGGGCTATAGAGCGTTTTCTATTGGGGCTCCAGTACTATGGAATGCCCTCCCGGTAACAATTAGAGATGCTACCTCAGTAGAAGCATTTAAGTCCCATCTTAAAACTCATTTGTATACTCTAGCCTTTAAATAGCCCCCCTGTTAGACCAGTTGATCTGCCGTTTCTTTTCTTTTCTCCTCTGCTCCCCTTTTCCTTGAGGGGGGGGGGGGGCACAGGTCCGGTGGTCATGGATGAAGTGCTGGCTGTCCAGAGTCGGGACCCGGGGTGGACCGCTCGCCTGTGCATCGGCTGGGAACATCTCTGCGCTGCTGACCCGTCTCCGCTCGGGATGGTGTCCTGCTGGCCCCACTATGGACTGGACTCTTACTATTATGTTGGATCCACTATGGACTGGACTCTCACAATATTATGTCAGACCCACTCGACATCCATTGCTTTCGGTCTCCCCTAGAGGGGGGGGGGGCGTTACCCACATATGCGGTCCTCTCCAAGGTTTATCATAGTCATTCACATCGACGTCCCACTGGGGTGAGTTTTTCCTTGCCCTTATGTGGGCTTTGTACCGAGGATGTCGTTGTGGCTTGTGCAGCCCTTTGAGACACTTGTGATTTAGGGCTATATAAATAAACATTGATTGATTGATCACCCCCCCCCCCCCCCCCCCTCTCTCTGTGCGTCGATTGAGGTGGGCGGGGTTTGGTGTGGGGGGGTGTATAATGTATCCCGGAAGAGTTAGGGCTGCATGGGATTCTGGGTATTTGTCCTGTTGTGTTTATGTTGTGTTACGGTGCAGATGTTCTCCTGAAATTTGTTTGTCATTCTTGTTTGGTGTGGAGGGGGTGTATAATGTATCCCGGAAGAGTTAGGGCTGCATGGGATTCTGGGTATTTGTCCTGTTGTGTTTATGATGTGTAACGGTGCAGATGTTCTCCTGAAATTTGTTTGTCATTCTTGTTTGGTGTGGGTTCACAGTGTGGCGCATTATTAGTAAGAGTGTTAAAGTTTTTTTTTTTTTTTTTATACCGCCACCGTCAGTGTGACCTGTGTGGTTGTTGACCAAGTATGCGTTGCTGTCACCTACGTGAGCAAGCGGAAGCCCCTTACAATGTGTGGCTGATCAGGCACGCTGGCTGTAGTGGGTGCTACATGCTGTATCATGACGGCTGACAAGCGCTATTTATTTAAAACCCGCGTGCCGCACCAGCTGTCAAATTCCACATAAAGTTGTGGGCAGCGTGTCTGAGACCCCTGGTTTGGGTTGGAGGCACAGTTGAAAGAATACTTTAAGGACTTACAACCCGCAGAGGAAGCGTTGCATGAGGACATGTCCATCACTGAAATAGTCAGCAAACTCCTTGATCTTAACGCGGAGGAGGAAGAAGGAACTGTGTGTATTATGTCTGTAGGCCGCCGAGAGTCGCTCTGCAGGCATTGGTGTTGTTGACAGGAAACGTGTTTGTTTGGTCTTCGCTGCACTGTGCTCTAGGAGAGTCCTGAAGCAACCACTTCGCCAGGTGGCTTGCTGCCAAGGAAAACAATCCAGATGAGAATGTTTGTGTTTGAGCGAGCGGAAAACAAATTTAAACTTTTCACTCTAATTGTCTATTACTGGTCTTCAAATTTGTCATGCAGGGCAGACGGCGTCTCCAAAGTTATCCAAATTTAGTCCAAAACCACTAAAGTCCGAGTGCCCACGTTCTGCCACCATTTTCCCATCCATCCAACCATTTTCTACTGCATGTCCCTCTCGGGGTCACGGGGGAGGGAAAGGCGGCAGGGGGGTTTGGGGTGTACTAGAGATGCGCGGATAGGCAATTATTTCATCCGCAACCGCATCAGAAAGTCGTCAACCATCCGCCATCCACCCGATGTAACATTTGATCAGAACCGCACCCGCCCGCACCCGCCCGTTGTTATATATCTAATATAGACGATGCAAGGCATTAGTGAGGTTATAAAGCTTTTGCCTGTTAAAGAAAGGAGACTGATCCAATGCAGCACAGACATTCGCGTGCCACGCTGTCACGACCCAGACGCACACCAGTGCGCAATCATATGGGAGCCGCGCTGAGCGCACCTCCAAGCGCGTCTCGCTGCCGGCGACGGCCGGGTATGGGCCCGACGCTCCAGCGCCATCCATTTTCAGGGCTAGTTGATTCGGCAGGTGGGTTGTTACACACGCCTTAGCGGGTTCCGACTTCCATGGCCACCGTCCTGCTGTCTATATCAACCAGGGTGAGCCCCACCCCTTTCGTGAGCGCACTGCGCGCGGAGTGACCCCTGTTACGCGCCCCCGGCAACAGGGGTGGCGGGCAGGTAAGCTGCGCGGGCGGAGCGCGCGGAGTGACCCCTGTTACGAGCCCCCGGCCACGGGGGTGGCGGGCAGGTAAGCTGCTTACCTGCTGCGCGTGACGCCGGCCGCGGCGAAGGCGGACGAGGCGGGGTGTCGGTGCGGTGGCCGCGGTGGTGACCCTGGACGTGCGTCGGGCCCTTCTCGCGGATCGCCTCAGCTACGGCTCCCGGTGGGGCCCTCTCGGGGGAAGGGGCCTCGGTCCCGGACCCCGGCGAGGCGTCCCTTCTCCACTCCGTAAAAGTGTCCATCTCTTTTCTTTTTTCTTCTTCTGTTGTGGCATATGCTGCAGGTGCCTGCTCGTTTTTTCGTATGTGGGTAACAACATTTAACTATGTATATATATTTCCGAATTGATTTAACTGCCACCCGCCTGAATCTATTTAAAATCTTTTTCTTTTTTTTATTTCAACCGCCCGACCCGACCCGCGGATAAAATCTAATTTTTTTTTATTTCATCCGCCCGATCCGCGGATAATCCGCGGACTCCGCGGTTGTGCCCGCAAACCGCGCATCTCTAGGGTGTACCTATCTCAGCTGCACTCCGGCAGAAGGCGGCGTACACCTTGGACAAGTCGCCACCTCATCGCAGGGCCAACACAGGTAGACAGACAACATTCACACACTAGGGCCAATTTAGTCATTTGTGGCAATTTTGTGGTACCTTGAACGACTGCCAGCATCTTCCAAGTTGTCGATACACCAGTGCAATCCTTACTCCAATCCGCAGATGTCCTGTTAGCATGATTCCGAATAGGTAGCGATCTGCAATGTCCTCGACTGAAAGGGTTGCCAGGCATTCAGCACTCCACTTCTCTCAACAGTCCATCATGTGTCCAGCAACAACTGTTCTGTCAGGACAAGCAGGTTCCCCAGAGATATTGTAAATTGTGTTGAAAGGCAAGTTAATCAATTCTGTTGTTAATATTTTGAAGAGCCGTGCAAAAAAAATGCTACAAGAAAGTTAAACAAGACAGGACAAGACAAAGAGGCAAACAGGGCAGATACGGAAAGGGGAGGGAATGTGACCACCTTTGACTCGAGCCAAGAGAGAAAGACGGTGGATAAAAGACCTTCTTGGTGGATTAGATTCTCTCAGAACTCTTCAAAGGTCTGAATTTTGTTGGCACAACTCATTAACATAGCTTGGAAGTCAGGGACAGTCCTCCTGGCCTGTGGAATTATAAGTACCCCAAAGGGTGACCGAAAGACTACAGGGGAATAAAACTCTTCAGCCCTTCAGGAAAAGTTGATCTCCCAGGGTACTCCAGAGGAACTTCAGATTCAGATTTAGCCTTCTGGTTTTTGTTGAGTGTGTAGAACTCTGGACAAGGTGTCAGAACAGATTGTCCGGTTAAGTCACGCAGTCTTTGTAGAACTGCATCGAGAAAGAGCCATCAATCTGTCAATCCTTTCCGTGTCCGGGCCAGGTAAGGTTCCCCGTGTTGAGTCAGATTAAGCCGCAGGCTCCACTCCTGGTGGTGCCCTTCCGTCAATTCCTTTAAGTTAAGTAAGGGAATGACGTCACTATATGTTTTTGATAGATTTCAACTTTTATTAGTAGATTGCCCAGTTACTTGTCTTCATATTCTTCTTTTTATAATAGCAGCTTTAAGTTACTGTACTTGAAATGTTCATGGACCATTCCTGAGAGCTTAATTTATATAGCCATGTCTAAACACAATACAATAGCATCCATCCATCCATCCATCTTCTTCCGCTTATCCGAGGTCGGGTCGCGGGGAAGCCCAGACTTCCCTCTCCCCAGCCACTTCGTCCAGCTCCTCCCGGGGGATCCCGAGGCGTTCCCAGGCCAGCCGGGAGACATAGTCTTCCCAACGTGTCCTGGGTCTTCCCCGTGGCCTCCTACCGGTCGGACGTGCCCTAAACACCTCCCTCGGGAGGCGATCGGGTGGCATCCTGACCAGATGCCCGAACCACCTCATCTGGCTCCTCTCCATGTGGAGGAGCAGCGGCTTTACTTTGAGCTCCCCCCGGATGACAGAGCTTCTCACCCTATCTCTAAGGGAGAGACCCGCCACCCGGCGGAGGAAACTCATTTGGGCCGCTTGTACCCGTGATCTTGTCCTTTCGGTCATAACCCAAAGCTCATGACCATTAGGTGAGGATGGGAACATAGATCGACCGGTAAATTGAGAGCTTTGCCTTCCGGCTCAGCTCCTTCTTCACCACAACGGATCGATACAGCGTCCGCATTACTGAAGACGCCGCACCGATCTGCCTGTCGATCCTCCCTCACTCGTGAACAAGTCTCCGAGGTACTTGATCTCCTCCACTTGGGGCAGGGTCTCCTCCCCAACCCGAAGATGGCATTCCACCCTTTTCCGGGCGAGAACCATGGACTCGGACTTGGAGGTGCTGATTCTCATCCCAGTCGCTTCACACTCGGCTGCGAACCGATCCAATACAATACAACCGAACAATACAATAGCATGTAAAACCTATTCCAGACTACACACATTATAATAAAAATACATTATAAAATCAATAAGAAAACTGGAGCTCCAATTTGGGAGTCTGAACTAGGATCAGAAGTTCCTATATAAACATTGCACACTCTCGTCGCCACTTTGTATGAATGACATGGATTCATTCACAAACACCTTGCAAACATTTTAGAGTTAGCCTCCACCATCATGGATATCATTCAGTGAGTTGATTCACCAAAACTAACCTGTTATACAGGAGGAAAAAGCACACAGAAAGTTCCAGGTGTTCACAGGCTGGTCGCTCTCATCACGATGACAAGAAGCTTCCGGTCTGCAGGTGATAGCATTCAATTAGGAAGAAACGCTCTACTGCCCCCTACTGGCCAAGGTGAATACTGATAAATGTGGAATGACAGCTCCTAAAAAACGAATTCAAACCACAAAATAAAATAAATAAATCAACACAAAAAGTCGTTATTTTGCGAGTAAAACTGGACATTTGTGCAATGTTATGATAAAAGTAGGAATTTTACTCAATAACAGTCGCAATTTTACAACAAAGGCGTAACATTTTGGCAATTTTATGAAAAGAGTCGTAATTTTACTCGACAAAAGTCACAATTTTGTAAGAAAACGTTAACATTTTGATGACAAAGGTCATAATTGTGCTCAAAAAAAGTGACTATTTTACAAACCCCGTTTCCATATGAGTCGGGAAATTGTGTTAGATGTAAATATAAACGGAATACAATGATTTGCAAATCCTTTTCAACCCATATTCAGTTGAATATGCTACAAAGACAACATATTTGATGTTCAAACTCATAAACTTTTTTTTTGTTGTTGCAAATAATCATTAACTTTAGAATTTGATGCCAGCAACACGTGACAAAGAAGTTGGGAAAGGTGGCAAAAAAGACTGAGAAAAGTTGAGGAATGCTCATCAAACACTTATTTGGAACAGACAAATTGGGAACAGGTGGGTGCCATGATTGGGTATAAAAGTAGATTCCATGAAATGCTCAGTCATTCACAAACAAGGATGGGGCGAGGGTCACCACTTTGTCAACAAATGCGTGAGCAAATTGTTGAACAGTTTAAGAAAACCCTTTCTCAACCAGCTATTGCAAGGAATTTAGGGATTTCACCATCTACGCTCCGTAATATCATCAAAGGGTTCAGAGAATCTGGAGAAATCACTGCACGTAAGCGGCTAAGCCCCGTGACCTTCCATCCCTCAGGCTGTACTGCGTCAACAAGCGACATCAGTGTGTAAAGGATATCACCACATGGGCTCAGGAACACTTCAGAAACCCACTGTCAGTAACTACAGTTGGTCGCTACATCTGTAAGTGCGAGTTAAAACTCTCCTATGCAAGGCGAAAACCATTTATCAACAACACCCAGAAACGCCGTCGGCTTCGCTGGGCCTGAGCTCATCTAAGATGGACTGATACAAAGTGGAAAAGTGTTCTGTGGTCTGACGAGTCCACATTTCAAATTGTTTTTGGAAACTGTGGAACGTCGTCGTGTTATCGACGCAAAGTGTAAAAGCCAGCATGTGTGATGGTATGGGGGTGTATTAGTGCCCAAGACATGGGTAACTTACACATCTGTGAAGGCACCATTAATGCTGAAAGGTACATACAGGTTTTGGAGTAACATATGTTGTCATCCAAGCAACGTTACCATGGACGCCCCTGCTTATTTCAGCAAGACAATGCCAAGCCACGTGTTACATCAACGTGGCTTCATAGTAAAAGAGTGCGGGTACTAGACTGGCCTGCCTGTAGTCCAGACCTGTCTCCCATTGAAAATGTGAAGCCTAAAATAGCACAACGGAGACCCCCGGACTGTTGAACAACTTAAGCTGTACATCAAGCAAGAATGGGAAAGAATTCCACCTGAGAAGCTTCAAAAATGTGTCTCCTCAGTTCCCAAACGTTTACTGAGTGTTGTTAAAAGGAAAGGTCATGTAACACAGTGGTGAACATGCCCTTTCCCAACACTGGGGGTGTATTAGTGCCCAAGACATGGGTAACTTACACATCTGTGAAGGCGCCATTAATGCTGAAAGGTACATGCAGGTTTTGGAGCAACATATGTTGCCATCCAAGCAACGTTGTTTGTGAATGACTGAGCATGTCATGGAAGCTAGCTTTTATACCCAATCATGGCACCCACCTGTTCCCAACTAGCCTGCACACCTGTGGGATGTTCCAAATAAGTGTTTGATGAGCATTCCTCAACTTTTCTCAGTCTTTTTTGCCACTTGTGCCAGCTTTTTTGAAACATGCTGCAGGCATCAAATTCCAAACGAGCTAATATTTGCAAAAAAACAACGTTTCTCAGTTCCAACGTTAAATGCAAATCATTGTATTCTGTTTTTATTTACGACTTACACAACGTGCCAACTTCACCGGTTTTGGTTTTTTTGTACTTTTGTCTTCCCAGGTCCGCAACTCTAAAGCCAGCCACTTGTGTTTGGACCAGGGCATGAAGGAGAACCACACGGCCACCTTGCACCCCTGCCATGGTTGGGGGCCCCAGGTAGGAGGAGGACACTTATGCTACTCAGACAAGCAGGTTGTGTCCCAACTAGAGATGCGCGGTTTGCGGACACAACCGCGGAGTCCGCGGATTGTCCGCGGGTCGGGCGGTTGAAATAAAAAAAAATATTAGATTTTATCCGCGGGTCGGGTCGGGCGGTTGAAATTAAAATTTTTCCTCCTGTATAACAGGTTAGTTTTGGTGAATCAACTCACTGAATAATATCCATGTGATCTTTATAAGTTTAAGTACACATTCTGATGGTGGAGCCTAACTTTAAGTGTTTGTGAGTTGTAGTTTGTAAATGAA
This sequence comes from Nerophis lumbriciformis, assembly GCF_033978685.3. Lineage (NCBI taxonomy): Eukaryota > Metazoa > Chordata > Actinopteri > Syngnathiformes > Syngnathidae > Nerophis > Nerophis lumbriciformis. Next base: position 2,791,760 of record NC_084564.2, read on the forward strand.
CACTGAAATTCAAGTATTTATTTTATATATATATATATATATATATATATATATATATATATATATATATATATATATATATATTAGAGATGCGCGGTTTGCGGGCACAACCGCGGAGTCCGCGGATTATCCGCGGATCGGGCGGATGAAATTAAAAAAAATTAGATTTTATCCGCGGGTCGGGTCGGGTCGGGTCGGGTCGGGTCGGGTCGGGTCGGGCGGTTGAAATAAAAAAAAATTAGATTTTAAATAGATTCAGGCGGGTGGCAGTTAAACCAATTCGGAAATAAATATACATAGTTAAATGTTGTTACCCACATACGGAAAACGAGCAGGCACCTGCAGCATATGCCACAACAGAAGAAGAAAAAAAAAAGAGATGGCAACGCCGGCAACAAACTAAAAAAAGGAATACCGTATTTTCCGCACTATTAGCCGCACCTAAAAACCACAAATTTACTCAAAAGCTGACAGTGCGGCTTATAACCCGGTGCGCTTTATATATGGATTAATATTACGATTCATTTTCATAAAGTTTCGATCTCGCAACTTCGGTAAACAGCCGCCATCTTTTTTCCCGGTAGAACAGGAAGCGCTTCTTCTTCTACGCAAGCAACCGCCAAGGTAAGCACCCGCCCCCATAGAACAGGAAGCGCTTCTTCTTCTACTGTAAGCAACCACCCGCCCGCGTAGAAGAAGAAAAAGCGCGCGGATATCACCGTACGTTTCATTTCCTTTGTGTGTTTACATCTGTAAAGACCACAAAATGGCTCCTACTAAGCGTCAGGGATCCGGTTCATGAAAAGACGCAATCTCTCCATCCACACACGGATTACTATTTCACAGCAACTGATATTCCTGTGAACCGCACTGTGGATACAACGGGAGCACGTACGGTGAATATTCGCACCACAGGGAATGAGAAGTCATCCTTCACTGTGGTTCTAGCTTGCCATGCTAATGGCCAGAAACTTCCACCCATGGTGATATTCAAAAGGAAGACCTTGCCAAAAGAGACCTTTCCAGCCGGCGTCATCATAAAAGCTAACTCGAAGGGATGGATGAAGAAAAGATGAGCGAGTGGTTAAGGTAAGTTTAAGTTTACGCGAAGAGGCCGGGTGGCTTTTTTCACGCAGCTCTGTCCATGTTGATATACGTATGTTTGTGATTGCACATTTGCGTACATTTTGGGAGTGAACAGAGTTGTTAGAACGCTGGTTTTTAATATATTATTAAAGTTTGACTGACCTATCTGACTGTTTTTTTGACATTCCTTTAGCGCAGTTAGATGCGGCTTACAACACCGGGCGGCTTATAGGTGGACAAAGTTTTGAAATATGCCGTTCATTGAAGGCGCGGCTTTTAACCCAGGGCGCCTTATGGTGCGGAAAATACGGTACTAAAGACCAGGGGGAAAAAAAGGCCAGAAAAGTTCAGCGTGGACTCGTTTTAACGAGGTTGTAAATCAGGATGATAGTAATGCTGGCTACGTGATACGTGTGACGCTGTTTATGTCTACGACAGTCACAAAACCGGGACATCTAATATGGTGCATCACATTTGTGCAAAACCCCCGAACCTCCACAAACACCCTGAGCATGAGCAGTTTCGTCCTCCGTGATCCCAGAAGAGTGCCACAGGATGTTAAAACAAGATAGAACGCAGCTGCCTGCAGCAGTTTGAGTGGCGCGAGCGAGCGCGCTTGGAGGTGCGCTCAGCGCGGCTCCCGGATGATTGCGCACTGGTGTGCGTCTGGGCCGTGACAGCGTGGCACGCATTGAATGTCTCTGCTGAATTGGATCGGTCTCCTTTCTTTAACAGGCAAAAGCTTTATAACCTCACTAATGCCTTGCATCGTCTATATTAGATACAGGTAAAAGCCAGTAAATTAGAATATTTTGAAAAACTTGATTTATTTCAGTAATTGCATTCAAAAGGTGTAACTTGTACATTATATTTATTCATTGCACACAGACTGATGCATTCAAATGTTTATTTCATTTAATTTTGATGATTTGAAGAGTGGCAACAAATGAAAATCCAAAATTCCGTGTGTCACAAAATTAGAATATTGTGTAAGGGTTCAATTTTGAAGACACCTGGTGCCACAAACTAATCAGCTGATTAACTCAAAACACCTGCAAAGGGCTTTAAATGGTCTCTCAGTCCAGTTCTGAAGCCTACACAAACATGGGGAAGACTTCAGATTTGACAGCTGTCCAAAAGGCAACCATCGACACATTGCACAAGGAGGGAAAGACACAAAAGGTTATTGCTGAAGAGGCTGGCTGTTCTCAGAGCTCTGTGTCCAAACACATTAATGGAGAGGCAAAGGGAAGGAAAAACTGTGGTCAGAAAAAGTGTACAAGCGATAGGGATCACCGCGCCCTGGTCAAGATTGTGAAAAAAAAACCATTCAAAAATGTGGGGGAGATTCAGAAGGAGTGGACAGCTGCTGGAGTCAGTGCTTCAAGATCCACCACCAAGAGACGCTTGAAAGACATGGGTTTCAACTGCCGCATACCTCGTGTCAAGCCACTGTTGACCAAGAAACAGCGCGAAAAGCGTCTCACCTGGGCTAAGGAAAAAAAGAGCTGGACTGCTGCTGAGTGGTCCAAAGTCATGTTTTCTGACGAAAGCAAATTTTGCATTTCCTTTGGAAATCGAGGTCCCAGAGTCTGGAGGAAGACAGGAGAGGCACAGGATCCACGTTGCCTGAAGTCTAGTGTAAAGTTTCCACCATCAGTGATGGTTTGGGGTGCCATGTCATCTGCTGGTGTCGGTCCACTCTGTTTCCTGAGATCCAGGGTCAACGCAGCCGTCTACCAGCAAGTTTTAGAGCACTTCATGCTTCCTGCTGCTGACCTGCTCTATGGAGATGGAGATTTCAAGTTCCAACAGGACTTGGCGCCTGCACACAGCGCAAAATCTACCCGTGCCTGGTTTACGGACCATGGTATTTCTGTTCTAAATTGGCCCGCCAACTCCCCTGACCTTAGCCCCATAGAAAATCTGTGGGGTATTGTGAAAAGGAAGATGCAGAATGCCAGACCCAAAAACGCAGAAGAGTTGAAGGCCACTATCAGAGCAACCTGGGCTCTCATAACACCTGAGCAGTGCCAGAAACTCATCGACTCCATGCCACGCCGCATTAACGCAGTAATTGAGGCAAAAGGAGCTCCGACCAAGTATTGAGTATTGTACATGCTCATATTTTTCATTTTCATACTTTTCAGTTGGCCAACATTTCTAAAAAATCCCTTTTTTGTATTAGCCTTAAGTAATATTCTAATTTTGTGACACACGGAATTTTGGATTTTCATTTGTTGCCACTTCAAATCATCAAAATTAAATGAAATAAACATTTGAATGCATCAGTCTGTGTGCAATGAATAAATATAATGTACAAGTTACACCTTTTGAATGCAATTACTGAAATAAATCAAGTTTTTCAAAATATTCTAATTTACTGGCTTTTACCTGTGTATAACAACGGGCGGGTGGCGGGTGGCGGGTGGCGGATGGCGGGCGGGTGCGGTTTTGATTAAATGTTAGTTCGGGTGGATGGCGGATGGTTGACGACTTTTGTGATGCGGTTGCGGATGAAATAATTGCCTATCCGCGCATCTCTAGTCCCAACATGTGCGTGTGACCCGTGTGCAACATGTGCGTGTGTGTGACCCAGTTAGGGCGCTACACCAGAGAGGGCCAACTCTTCCTGGGTCCTCTGGGCAGCACGGGGGGCGACACTCGCTGCGTGGCGGACGACCCCGGCAGCATCTTCCCGCAGCTGCTGGACTGCGACAGGGCGGAGGACGCCCAGCAGACCAAGTGGATTTACACTCAGGTGACGCCCGCTTTTCTCGTGAGGTCAAAGGTCGAGGTTTAGTCCGTCAAACTAGGACTCCGCTCCCCTCTTGCCCCCCCCCCTCGCAGGGCGCCGCCATGGTCAACGTCGCCACGGGGCGCTGCTTGGAGGTGGTGCCGGCTAACGTCTACTTCGGACACCAGGCGGTGCTGCAGTCCTGCTCCGGGCAGAGGTGGACCATCAAGAACGCCATGACTCAGTAGACGCCGTTTGACCACATCATTAGCGTCTTCGCCCGACCTCGAAGAGAGGACCGCCAATATAGTTCTTTTCTACGCTGTGGACGTTCTGAACGTGGACGTGCGTCGTGTTGCATGCAAGCCGGGACCTCGACGCACCGCCAGACGATGATTGTTATGGCGTCATCGCCATGTTGTGATGATGTCATCATAATGATGTCATTTTATTGCCAACATGTCTTCCAATAAAGCACTTAATCCGTAACCGTTCATTTTTCACTTCCTGTTTTAGCTTGTTTTAAACAGAGGGGGGCGCTCTTGAACCTGTGGCCTTTTAGTTACAAGCCACGTTCCTGACCGTCTTAAAGGGGCGCCGTCCAACATTTGCCACGCTTCTGATCTTGTATTCCTGAAGAAGAAGAAAAAAAGTCAGTAGACTTTATGGTAAAAATAAAAGTGGTAAAATGTTTCCATTTACAGTAATGCACTGTAAAACGGACTGTAGATTTTACGGTAAATAAAAAACCCGGCAATTTAGTAACCAGAATTTCACTGTAAAAATAAAAGTGGTACCATTTTTCCATTTACAGTAATGCACTGTAAAACGGACTGTAGGTTTTACGGTAAAAAAAAAAGCCGGCAACTTAGGAATCAGAATTTTACTGTAAAAATGAAAGTGGTACCATTTTTCCATTTACAGTAATGCACTGTAAAAAGGACTGTAGATTTTACATATTAAAAAAAACTGTCAACTTAGTAACCAGAATTTTATTGTAAGAACAAAAGTGGTATCATTTTTCCATTTACAGTAATGCACTGTAAAAAGGACTGTAGATTTTACGGTAAAAAAAAACAAAAAACGGCAACTTAGTAACCAGAATTTTACTGTAAAAATAAAAGTGGTACCATTTTTCCTTTTTCAGTAATGCACTGTAAAAAGGACTGTAGATTTTACGGTAAATAAAAAACCCGTCAATTTAGTAACCAGAATTTTACTGTCAAAATAAAAGTGGTACCATTTTTCCATTTGCAGTAATGCACTGTAAAAAGGACTGTAGATTTTACGGTTAAAAGAAAAAAACGGCAACTTGATAATCAGAATTTTATGGTAAAAAATAAAAGTGGTACCATTTTTCTATTTACAGTAATGCACTGTAAAAAGGACTGTAGATTTTACGGTAAAAAAAAACCTGGCAACTTAGTAACCAGAATTTTACTGTAAAAAAAAAAAAGTGGTACCATTTTTCCATTTACAGTAATGCACTGTAAAAAGGACTATAGATTTTACGGTAGAAAAACAAAAAAACGGCAACTTAGTAACCAGAATTTTATGGTAAAAATAAAGTGGTACCATTTTTCCATTTACAGTAATGCACTGTAAAAAGGACTGTAGATTTTACGGTAAATAAAAAACCCGGCAATTTAGTAACCAGAATTTTACTGTAAAAATAAAACTGGTACCATTTTTCCATTTACAGTAATGCACTGTAAAAAGGACTGTAGATTTTACGGTTAAAAAAAAACGGCAACTTGATAACCAGAATTTTATGGTAAAAAATAAAAGTGGTACCATTTTTCCATTTACAGTAATGCACTGTAAAAAGGACTGTAGATTTTACGGTAAATAAAAAACCCGGCAATTTAGTAACCAGAATTTTACTGTAAAAATAAAAGTGGTACCATTTTTCCATTTACAGTAATGCACTGTAAAAAGGACTGTAGATTTTACTGTTTAAAAAAAAAACGGCAACTTGATAACCAGAATTTTATGGTAAAAAATAAAAGTGGTACCATTTTTCTATTTACAGTAATGCACTGTAAAAAGGACTGTAGATTTTACGGTAAAAAAAAACCTGGCAACTTAGTAACCAGAATTTTACTGTAAAAATAAAAGTGGTATCGTTTTCCCATTTACAGTAATGCACTGTAAAAAGGACTGTAGATTTTACGGTAAAAAAAAACCTGGCAACTTAGTAACCAGAATTTTACTGTAAAAATAAAAGTGGTATCGTTTTTCCATTTACAGTAATGCTCTGTAAAAAGGATTATAGATTTTACGGTAAAAAAACAAAAAAACGGCAACTTAGTAACCAGAATTTTATGGTAAAAATAAAGTGGTACCATTTTTCTATTTACAGTAATGCACTGTAAAAAGGACTGTAGATTTTACGGTAAAAAAAAAACCCGGCAATTTAGTAACCAGAATTTTACTGTAAAAATAAAAGTGGTATCGTTTTTCCATTTACAGTAATGCACTGTAAAAAGGACTATAGATTTTACTGTATGAAAAAAAAAAAAAAAAAAAAGGCAACTTAGTAACCAGACATTTATGGTAAAAAAAAAAGTGGTATCCATTTTTCTATTTACAGTAATGCACTGTAAAAAGGACTGTAGATTTTACGGTAAAAAAAAAAACCGGCAACTTAGTAACCAGAATTTTACTGTAAAAATAAAAGTGGTACCATTTTTCCATTTACAGTAATGCACTGTAAAAAGGACTGTAGATTTTACGGTAAATAAAAAACCCGGCAATTTAGTAACCAGAATTTTACTGTAAAAATAAAAGTGGTACCATTTTTCCATTTGCAGTAATGCACTGTAAAAAGGACTGTAGATTTTACGGTTTAAAAAAAAAACGGCAACTTGATAACCAGAATTTTATGGTAAAAAATAAAATTGGTACCATTTTTCTATTTACAGTAATGCACTGTAAAAAGGATTGTAGATTTTACGGTAAAAAAAACCTGGCAACTTAGTAACCAGAATTTTACTGTAAAAATAAAAGTGGTATCGTTTTTCCAGTTACAATAATGCACTGTAAAAAGGACTGTAGATTTTACTGTAAAAAAAAACAAAAAAAACGGCAACTTAGTAACCAGAATTTTATGGTAAAAATAAAGTGGTACCATTTTTCTATTTACAGTAATGCACTGTAAAAAGGACTGTATATTTTACGGTAAATAAAAAACCCGGCAATTTAGTAACCAGAATTTTACTGTAAAAATAAAAGTGGTACCATTTTTCCATTTACAGTAATGCACTGTAAAAAGGACTGTAGATTTTACGGTAAAAAAAAAAAAACGGCAACTTAGTAACCAGAATTTTACTGAAAAAATAAAAGTGGTACCATTTTTCCATTTACAGTAATGCACTGTAAAAAGGACTGTAGATTTTACGGTAAAAAAAAAAAAAAACGGCAACTTAGTAACCAGAATTTTACTGTAAAAATAAAAGTGGTACCATTTTTCCATTTACAGTAATGCACTGTAAAAAGGACTGTAGATTTTACGGTAAAAAAAAACCCTGGCAACTTGGTAACCAGACATTTACTGTAAAAATAAAAGTGGTACCGTTTTTCCATTTACAGTAATGCACTGTAAAAAGGACTGTAGATTTTACGGTAAAAAAAAACCCTGGCAACTTGGTAACCAGACATTTACTGTAAAAATAAAAGTGGTACCGTTTTTCCATTTACAGTAATGCACTGTAAAAAGGACTATAGATTTTACGGTAAAAAAAAACAAAAAAAACGGCAACTTAGTAACCAGAATTTTATGGTAAAAAAAAAAAGTGGTACCATTTTTCCATTTATAGTAATGCACTGTAAAAACAACAACTGTATAGATTTGACAGTAAGAAGTTGACAGCTCAGTTGCCAGAATTTTAAGATTAAAAAAACAATAGTAGAGTTTTTCTATTTACAGTAAAGTACCACATATTTTACGGTAAAAAATAAAAGTGGCAGCTCATTCATTGAAATTGTACCGTAAAAATAGGAGTGGTACCAATTTCCATTTACAGTAATGCACATTAAAAACTACAGTAGCTTTTGCGGTTTAAAAAAAAAAACAAGAAAAAAAAAGGCAACTTAGTAATTACAATTTTCCGTAGAAATAAAAGTGGTACTGTTTTTCCATTTACAGTAAGAGACTGTAAAAACGACAGATTTTACAGTTAAAAAAATCTGGCTGCTGAGTTATTCCGTAAAACTTATTACATAAAAATTAAGTAGCACTGTTTTTCAAATTACAGTAATTAAAACCACAATTAATTTTACAGTAAAATTATGTAAAATCAAGTGGCACCGTTTTCCAAATTACAGTAATTAAAGCCACAATTAATTTTACTGTAAAATTAAGTAGCACTGTTTTTCAAATTACAGTAATTAAAAGTACCATGAATTTTACAGTAAAATTATGTAAAAATTAAGTAGCACTGTTTTTCAAATTAAAGTAATTAAAGCCACAATTAATTTTACAGTAAAATTACGTAAAATCAAGTGGCACCGTTTTTCAAATTACAGTAATTAAAGCCACAATTAATTTTACAGTAAAATTACGTAAAATCAAGTAGCACCGTTTTTCAAATTACTGTAATTAAAGCCACAATTAATTTTACAGTAAAATTACGTAAAATCAAGTGGCACCGTTTTTCAAATTACAGTAATTAAAGCCACAATTAATTTTACAGTAAAATTACGTAAAATCAAGTGGCACCGTTTTTCAAATTACAGTAATTAAAGCCACAATTAATTTTGCAGTAAAATTACGTAAAATTAAGTAGCACTGGTTTTCAAATTACAGTAATTAAAGCCACAATTAATTTTACAGTAAAATTACGTAAAATCAAGTGGCGCCATTTTTTAAATTACAGTAATTAAAGCCACCATGAATTTTACAGTAAAATTACGTAAAATTAAGTAGCGCTGTTTTTCAAATTACAGTAATTAAAGCCACAATTAATTTTACAGTAAAATTACGTAAAATCAAGTAGCACTGTTTTTCAAAATTACAGTAATTAAAGCCACAATTAATTTTATAGTAAAATTACGTAAAATCAAGTGGCACCGTTTTTCAAATTACAGTAATTAAAGCCACAATTAATTTTGCAGTACAATTACATAAAATTAAGTAGCACTTTTTTTTCAAATTACAGTAATTAAAGCCACAATTAATTTTACAGTAAAATTACGTAAAATCAAGTGGCACTGTTTTTCAAATTACAGTAATTAAAGCCACAATTAATTTTACAGTAAAATTACGTAAAATCAAGTGGCGCCGTTTTTCAAATTACAGTAATTAAAGCCACAATTAATTTTGCAGTAAAATTACGTAAAACTAAGTAGCACTGTTTTTCAAATTACAGTAATTAAAGCCACAATTAATTTTGCAGTGAAATTACGTAAAATCAAGTGGCGCCGTTTTTCAAATTACAGTAATTAAAGCCACAATTAATTTTACAGTAAAATTACGTAATATCAAGTAGCACTGATTTTCAAATTACTGTAATTAAAGCCACAATTAATTTTACAGTAAAATTACGTAAAATCAAGTGGTGCCGTTTTTCAAATTATAGTAATTAAAGCCACAATTAATTTTACAGTAAAATTACGTAAATTCAAGTGGCACCGTTTTTCAAATTACAGTAATTAAAGCCACAATTAATTTTACAGTAAAATTATGTAAAATCAAGTAGCACTGTTTTTCAAATTACTGTAATTAAAGCCACAATTAATTTTACAGTAAAATTACGTAAAATCAAGTGGCACCGTTTTTCAAATGACAATAATTAAAGCCACAATTAATTTTACAGTAAAATTACGTAAAATTAAGTAGCACTGTTTTTCAAATTACAGTAATTAAAGCCACAATTAATTTTACAGTAAAATTACGTAAAATCAAGTAGCACTGTTTTTCAAATTACAGTAATTAAAGCCACAATTAATTTTGCAGTAAAATTACGTAAAATCAAGTGGCACTGTTTTTCAAATTACAGTAATTAAAGCCACAATTAATTTTGCAGTAAAATTATGTAAAATTAAGTAGCACTGTTTTTCAAATTACAGTAATTAAAACCACAATTAATTTTACAGTAAAATTACGTAAAATCAAGTGGCGCTGTTTTTCAAATTACAGTATTTAAAGCCACAATTAATTTTGCAGTAAAATTACGTAAAATTAAGTAGCACTGTCTTTCAAATTACAGTAATTAAAGCCACAATTAATTTTACAGTAAAATTACGTAAAGTAAAGTGGCGCCGTTTTTCAAATTACAGTAATTAAAGCCACAATTAATTTTACAGAAAATTACGTAAAATTAAGTAGCACTGTTTTTCAAATTACAGTAATTAAAGCCACAACTAATTTTACAGTAAATCTACGTAAAATCAAGTGGCACTGTTTTTCAAATTACAGTAATTAAAGCCACAATTAATTTTGCAGTAAAATTACGTAAAATTAAATAGCACTGTTTTTCAAATTACTGTAATTAAGCCACAATTAATTTTACAGTAAAATTACGTAAAATCAAATGGCACCGTTTTTCAAATTACAATAATTAAAGCCACAATTAATTTTACAGTAAAATTACGTAAAATCAAGTGGCACCGTTTTTCAAATGACAATAATTAAAGCCACAATTACTTTTACAGTAAAATTACGTAAAATTAAGTAGCACTGTTTTTCAATTTACAGTAATTAAAGCCACAATTAATTTTGCAGTAAAATTACGTAAAATTAAGTAGCACTGTATTTCAAATTACAGTAATTAAAGCCACAATTAATTTTACAGTAAAATTACGTAAAATTAAGTGGCGCTGTTTTTCAAATTACAGTAATTAAAGCCACAATTAATTTTGCAGTAAAATTACGTAAAATTAAGTAGCACTGTTTTTCAAATGACAGTAATTAAAGCCACAATTAATTTTGCAGTAAAATAACGTAAAATCAAGTAGCACCGTTTTTCAAATTACAGTAATTAAAGCCACAATTAATTTTACAGTAAAATTACGTAAAATCAAGTGGCACCGTTTTTCAAATTACAGTAATTAAAGCCAGAATTAATTTTACAGTAAAATTACGTAAAATTAAGTGGCGCTGTTTTTCAAATTACAGTAATTAAAGCCACAATTAATTTTGCAGTAAAATTACGTAAAATTAAGTAGCACTGTTTTTCAAATTACAGTAATTAAAGCCACAATTAATTTTGCAGTAAAATTACGTAAAATTAAGTAGCACTGTTTTTCAAATTACTGTAATTAAAGCCACAATTAATTTTACAGTAAAATTACGTAAAATCAAGTGGCGCTGTTTTTCAAATTACAGTAATTAAAGCCACAATTAATTTTACAGTAAAATTACGTAAAATCAAGTGGCACAGTTTTTCAAATGACAATAATTAAAGCCACAATTAATTTTACCGTAAAATTAAGTAGCACTGTTTTTCAAATTACAGTAATTAAAGCCACAATTAATTTTACAGTAAAATTGTGTAAAATCAAGTGGCGCCGTTTTTCAAATTACAGTAATTAAAGCCACAATTGATTTTACAGTAAAATTACGTAAAATCAAGTAGCACTGTTTTTCAAATTACTGTAATTAAAGCCACAATTAATTTTACAGTAAAATTACGTAAAATCAAGTGGCACCGTTTTTCAAATGACAATTATTAAAGCCACAATTAATTTTACAGTAAAATTATGTAAAATTAAGTAGGACTGTTTTTCAAATTACAGTAATTAAAGCCACAATTAATTTTACAGTAAAATTACGTCAAATCAAGTGGCGCCGTTTTTCAAATTACAGTAATTAAAGCCACAATTAATTTTGCAGTAAAATTACGTAAAATTAAGTAGCACTGTTTTTCAAATTACAGTAATTAAAGCCACAATTAATTTTACAGTAAGATTACGTAAAATTAAGTGGCACTGTTTTTCAAATTACAGTAGTTAAAGCCACAATTAATTTTACAGTAAAATTACGTAAAATTAAGTAGCACTGTTTTTCAAATTACAGTAATTAAAGCCACAATTAATTTTGCAGTAAAATTACGTAAAATTAAGTAGCACTGTTTTTCAAATTACAGTAATTAAAGCCACAATTAATTTTACAGTAACATTACGTAAAATCAAGTGGCACCGTTTTTCAAATTACAGTAATTAAAGCCACAATTAATTTTACAGTAAAATTACGTAAAATCAAGTGGCACCGTTTTTCAAATTACAGTAATTAAAGCCACAATTAATTTTACAGTAAAATTACGTAAAATCAAGTGGCGCCGTTTTTCAAATTACAGTAATTAAAGCCACAATTAATTTTACAGTAAAATTACGTAAAATCAAGTGGCACCGTTTTTCAAATTACAGTAATTAAAGCCACAATTAATTTTACAGTAAAATTACGTAAAATCAAGTGGCACCGTTTTTCAAATTACAATAATTAAAGCCACAATTAATTTTGCAGTAAAATTAAGTAGCACTGTTTTTCAAATTACAGTAATTAAAGCCACAATTAATTTTACAGTAAAATTACGTAAAATTAAGTAGCACTGTTTTTCAAATTACGGTAATTAAAGCCACAATTAATTTTAAAGTAAAATTACGTAAAATCAAGTAGCACCGTTTTTCAAATTACAGTAATTAAATCCACAATTAATTTTATAGTAAAATTACGTAAAATCAAGTAGCACCGTTTATCAAATTACAGTAATTAAAGCCACAATTAATTTTGCAGTAAAATTACGTAAAATTAAGTAGCACTGTATTTCAAATTACAGTAATTAAAGCCACAATTAATTTTACAGTAAAATTACGTAAAATCAAGTGGCACCATTTTTCAAATTACAGTAATTAAAAGTACCATGAATTTCTCAATAAAATTTTGGCGATTCAGCTGTTTTGTGGAGTAAAATCTACGTTTTTTTGTGTGTGTTTTTTTCAGAGTGAAAATGATGATTTTATGATGAATTATCGGCAACAACAGGAGAAAAAAAAACGGAGTCGTTTTCAAAACCAAGCCTTTATTGCATCAGCTGAGTGTTGTGTGTATGTACAGGCCTATACGTGTTGCCCATGCAAAGTGTGTCTAATGTGCTCGCGGTTAATACATGAGGACCGACTTGTGCGTCCATGCTACTCCGGAAACCCTCCAAAATAAAAGCCTTCATTCCTCGAGGAATGGGACACATGCAACCATCCTGCAGGGCTCGTGCACGAAGGAGACACACGTGACAATCGCAAATACAAAAGTATTATTACTATTATCTAAAAAGAAAAAAACTCTGATTTTTTTTCCCCTGTGGATAAAAAGAAACATCTATACAAATATTCCAGATAAAAACAAAAAAATATATAGCCTTCTTGTGGTGTCCTGTACCATTTTAATGCAAAGATAATCCTGCTTACTTTTGATTGACACGCACAAACTACGACTGTCGTGTTGCTAAATAAGCTAAAAAAAAAACTGTTTAATGATACAATGAACATGTACAATAATCTATTGTCAATCAAAAGTCAGCATTGTTATTTTTGCAGACAAAATGTTAATAGGATGGAGTGTGTGCTGACAGTTCTGTCCACCAGAGGGCGCTGTTACAGCAAGAGAATGGAAAAAAAGCTGCTTGTCCACATGGTTAGTAGTTTGGAGTGTTGACAGTTGTGTCCACCAGAGGGCGCTGTTACCACACAAACTGCGTGTACACAATGTTAATAGGGGGTTTGCGTGTGTTCACAGTTCTGCACACCAGAGGGCGCTATGGGGAAAAAAAAGGGGAAAAAAAGCTTCTTGTCCTGTTGAGTCGGGGAATGTTTGTGTGGAAGCAGAAAAAGTCTTTTATGGCTTCATGGAGGAGTGCGCGAGGAAGATAACTTCCGGCACGCGCGTGCGAATAAAGACGCCTCACGTGCATCACAGTGTTTCGTTAACGAGGAGGACAGGTCACGTGACCACACGCACAAACTATGACACGCGCAAAACATATGTGGGCGGAGCCTTGTAGGATTTAGCGTTTGCCAGACGTTCGATAACTACGGAGCCCCTAAAGGGACATGGGGGAAATGTTGTTTTTTTTTTTTTTTTTTTTTTTTTTTTTTTAGACATGTATGTCGTGCGCACGACAAACTTTACGAGATACATGTCTAAATATATATATATATAAATATAAATATATATATATATATATATATATATATATATATATATATATATATATATATATATATATATACGAGAAAGTTTCTCGTGCGCACGAGATAGTTTCTTTTTTTTAAATTATAAAATATATATATATATATATATATGTATTTTTATTTTTTATTTTTAAGTTAAAAAAAAATATATATATATATATATATATATATATTTTATAATTTAAAAAAAGAAACTATCTCGTGCGCAAAAAAAGAAAAAAGAAACTATCTCGTGCGCAAAAAAAAAAAATATATATATATATATATATTTTTTTTTTTTTTTTATCATTTAAAAAAAAGAAACTCTCGTGCGCACGAGATAGTTTCTTTTTTTTAAATTATAATATATATATATATATATATATATATATATATATATTTTTTTTTTTTTTAAGTAAAAAAAAAAAAATATATATATATATATTTTTTTATAATTTAAAAAAAAGAAACTATCTCGTGCGCGAAAAAAAAGAAAAAAGAAACTATCTCGTGCGCACGAGATAGTTTTTTTTTTAATTATAAAATATATATATATATATATATATTTTTTTTTATAATTTAAAAAAAAAAACTATCTCGTGCGCAAAAAAAAGAAAAAAGAAACTATCTCGTACGCAAAAAAAAAAAAATATATATATATATATATATATATATATATATATATATATATATATATATATATATATATATATATTTTTTATAATTTAAAAAAAAGAAACTATCTCGTGCGCACGAGATAGTTTCTTTTTTTTAAATTATAAAATATATATATATATATATATATATATATTTTTTTTTTTAAGTAAAAAAAAAAAAAATATATATATATATATATATTTTTTTTTTTTATAATTTAAATAAAAGAAACTATCTCGTGCGCAAAAAAAAGAAAAAAGAAACTATCTTGTGCGCAAAAAAAAAAAATATATATATATATATATATATTTTTTTTATAATTTAAAAAAAGAAACTATCTCGTGCGCAAAAAAAAAGAAAAAAGAAACTATCTCGTACGCAAAAAAAATAAATAAATATATATATATATATATATATATATATATATATATATATATTTATTTTATAATTTTAAAAAAAGAAAGTATCTCGTGCGCACGAGAAACTTTCTCCTGCGCACAAGATAGTTTCACGTGCTCAAAGATACATGTCTAAAAAAAATTTTTTTTTTAAATAAGTTGTTTTTTTTATAATTTTATAAAAAGTTTCTCGTGCGCACGAGATAGTTTCTTTTTTTAAATTATATAATATATATATATATATATATATATATACATATTTTTTTTTTATAATTTAAAAAAAAGAAACTATCTCGTGCGCAAAAAAAAGAAAAAAGAAACTATCTCGTGCGCAAAAAAAAAAATATATATATATATATATATTTTTTTTTTTTTATAATTTAAAAAAAAGAAACTATCTCGTGCGCAAAAAAAAGAAAAAAGAAACTATCTCGTGCGCAAAAAAAAAAAAAATATATATATATATATATATATTTTTTTTTTTATAATTTAAAAAAAAGAAACTATCTCGTGCGCAAAAAAAAGAAAAAAGAAACTATCTCGTGCGCAAAAAAAAAAAAAATATATATATATATATATATATATTTTTTTTTTTTTATAATAAAAAAAAAAAAACTATCTCGTGCGCACGAGAAACTTTCTCCTGCGCACAAGATAGTTTCACGTGCTCAAGAGATACATGTCTAAAAAAATGTTTTTTTTAAATTATAAGTTGTTTATAATTTTATAAAAAGTTTCTCATGCGCACGAAATACATGTCTAAAAATAAAATAAAATAAAAAATATATATATTTTCCCCCCATGTCTCTTTAGGGGCCTCAGTAGATAACCGATGGTTAAAAAAACAAAAAAATAATAATAATCACACAAAATACGATTATTTAATCGTTCAATAAAATAAATAAAACACAACAAAGAAGCTCCACTTTGAAATGTATCTGAATTAAAAAAAAAAGAAGTTTTAAATGACTTATTCCAACATTTTCCTTGTTTCTAATGATTTCAAAGAAAAAGAAACATTTTTGAATCCATATTAGATTCCGTCTTTTATCTTATGTTTTTTGTTTTTTTAATTCCAACACATACAAAATGTACGTTTTGTTGGGATTGAGCGAGTGTAGAGTTGAGGAAATCCCTTCACACGCGTGAAGGGATTGTGGAGTGCAAGGACGAGTACAGTCAGACATGTTTTTGTCCTTGATAATCATATTTACAGGACTATTGATGTGAGCATGTCTATGGCTTTGTGCGTACACCTTCCACCTGGACATTTCACACATTTGACTTGCCAGCGAGTGAACACGTTTGTTTGTGGCGGGAAGCAGGAAGTCGATGATGGCGACAAATGTGAGGAATATTCATGCACGGTTGGGTTGTGGGTGCGGCGGGCCTTGGAGCAAAATCCCCGCTTCTCACCTGGAGTCAAGACTCGAGTTAAAAAAACTAAATTAAATAAAAATCCCAGCATTCCTTGTGGTCCACAAGTTCTCCAGGTACAGAATCGAGCGCTCCTTCCTGTGCACCTCCCAGGTTATTGCATCAAGGAGAGGGCAGAGGATTGTGGGTAATGTCAGCCCTTGAGAGTCCCTGTCAGTAAAAGGGGGAGGAGCCCCAGAGGGGGCGGGGACTCCTCACGCTGGCTTCTCAGTGACGAGAAAAGAAATGGATGGGGTGTGCGTGGGCGGCGGGGACGTGGCCACGCCCACTGGCTACTCCATGCCGTTCCTCAGCATCTGATTGGCCGCGATGAGCATGACGCTGATGATGAAGGCCATGGCGAAGGCGCAGATGAGGCTCTTCCTCACACACGTTTGGCGGTTCTTCTTCGACGGGTGGACTAAGAGACGAGACACAAACACAGCGCTGGTGTTTACGCCGTGTCTTTGAATGCACCGCGCCAAACAATTTCTCCATGGCGACTTTCGACAATCATTCATCACACACACGTTAAAAACAATCATTCATCGCACACACGTTAAAAACAATCATTCATCACACACACACGTTAAAAACAATCATTCATCACACACACATGTTAAAAACAATCATTCATCACACACACGTTAA
Organism: Nerophis lumbriciformis; assembly: GCF_033978685.3. Lineage (NCBI taxonomy): Eukaryota > Metazoa > Chordata > Actinopteri > Syngnathiformes > Syngnathidae > Nerophis > Nerophis lumbriciformis. Next base: position 2,808,872 of record NC_084564.2, read on the forward strand.
AAACAATCATTCATCACACACACGTTAAAAACAATCATTCATCACACACACATTAAAAACAATCATTCATCACACACACGTTAAAAACAATCATTCATCACACACACGTTAAAAACAATCATTCATCACACACACGTTAAAACAATCATTCATCACACACACACGTTAAAAACAATCATTCATCACACACACGTTAAAAACAATCATTCATCACACACACGTAAAAAACAATCATTCATCACACACACGTTAAAAACAATCATTCATCACACACACGTTAAAAACAATCATTCATCACACACACACACATTAAAAACAATCATTCATCACACGCACGTTAAAAACAATCATTCATCACACACACGTTAAAAACAATCATTCATCACACACACGTTAAAAACAATCATTCATCACACACACGTTAAAAACAATCATTCATCACACACACGTTAAAAACAATCATTCATCACACACACGTTAAAAACAATCATTCATCACACACACGTTAAAAACAATCATTCATCACACACACGTTAAAAACAATCATTCATCACACACACCTTAAAAACAATCATTCATCACACACACGTTAAAAACAATCATTCATCACACACACGTTAAAAACAATCATTCCTCACACACACGTTAAAAACAATCATTCATCACACACACGTTAAAAACAATCATTCATCACACACACGTTAAAAACAATCATTCATCACACATACGTTAAAAACAATAATTCATCACACACACGTTAAAAACAATCATTCATCACACACACACGTTAAAAACAATCATTCATCACACACACGTTAAAAACAATCATTCATCACACACACACGTTAAAAACAATCATTCATCACACACACACACGTTAAAAACAATCATTCATCACACACACGTTAAAAACAATCATTCATCACACACACGTTAAAAACAATCATTCATTACACACACGTTAAAAACAATCATTCATCACACACACGTTAAAAACAATCATTCATCACACACACGTCAAAAACAATCATTCATCACACACACACGTTAAAAACAATCATTCATCACACACACGTTAAAAACAATCATTCATCACACACACACGTTAAAAACAATCATTCATCACACACACGTTAAAAACAATCATTCATCACACACACGTTAAAAACAATCATTCATCACACACACGTTAAAAACAATCATTCATCACACACACACGTTAAAAACAATCATTCATCACACACACACGTTAAAAACAATCATTCATCACACACACACGTTAAAAACAATCATTCATCACACACACGTTAAAAACAATCATTCATCACACACACGTTAAAAACAATCATTCATCACACACACGTTAAAAACAATCATTCATCACACACACACGTTAAAAACAATCATTCATCACACACACGTTAAAAACAATCATTCATCACACACACGTTAAAAACAATCATTCATCATCACACACGTTAAAAACAATCATTCATCACACACACGTTAAAAACAATCATTCATCACACACACACGTTAAAAACAATCATTCATCATCACACACGTTAAAAACAATCATTCATCACACACACACGTTAAAAACAATCATTCATCACACACACGTTAAAAACAATCATTCATCACACACACGTTAAAAACAATCATTCATCACACACACACGTTAAAAACAATCATTCATCACACACACACGTTAAAAACAATCATTCATCACACACACGTTAAAAACAATCATTCATCACACACACGTTAAAAACAATCATTCATCACACACACGTTAAAAACAATCATTCATCACACACACACACGTTAAAAACAATCATTCATCACACACACACGTTAAAAACAATCATTCATCACACACACACGTTAAAAACAATCATTCATCACACACACGTTAAAAACAATCATTCATCACACACACGTTAAAAACAATCATTCATCACACACACGTTAAAAACAATCATTCATCACACACACACGTTAAAAACAATCATTCATCACACACACGTTAAAAACAATCATTCATCACACACACGTTAAAAACAATCATTCATCACACACACACGTTAAAAACAATCATTCATCACACACACGTTAAAAACAATCATTCATCACACACACGTTAAAAACAATCATTCATCATCACACACGTTAAAAACAATCATTCATCACACACACGTTAAAAACAATCATTCATCACACACACACGTTAAAAACAATCATTCATCATCACACACGTTAAAAACAATCATTCATCACACACACACGTTAAAAACAATCATTCATCACACACACGTTAAAAACAATCATTCATCACACACACACATTAAAAACAATCATTCATCACACACACGTTAAAAACAATCATTCATCACACACACGTTAAAAACAATCATTCATCACACACACGTTAAAAACAATCATTCATCACACACACGTTAAAAACAATCATTCATCACACACACGTTAAAAACAATCATTCATCACACACACGTTAAAAACAATCATTCATCACACACACGTTAAAAACAATCATTCATCACACACACACGTTAAAAACAATCATTCATCACACACACGTTAAAAACAATCATTCATCACACACACACGTTAAAAACAATCATTCATCACACACACGTTAAAAACAATCATTCATCATGCACACGTTAAAAACAATCATTCATCACACACACGTTAAAAACAATCATTCATCACACACACGTTAAAAACAATCATTCATCACACACACGTTAAAAACAATCATTCATCACACACACGTTAAAAACAATCATTCATCACACACACGTTAAAAACAATCATTCATCACACACACACGTTAAAAACAATCATTCATCACACACACGTTAAAAAAAATCATTCATCACACACACACGTTAAAAACAATCATTCATCACACACACGTTAAAAACAATCATTCATCACACACACGTTAAAAACAATCATTCATCACACACACACACGTTAAAAACAATCATTCATCACACACACGTTAAAAACAATCATTCATCACACACACACACACATTAAAAACAATCATTCATCACACACACGTTAAAAACAATCATTCATCACACACACGTTAAAAACAATCATTCATCACACACACGTTAAAAACAATCATTCATCACACACACGTTAAAAACAATCATTCATCACACACACACGTTAAAAACAATCATTCATCACACACACGTTAAAAAAAATAATTCATCACACACACACGTTAAAAACAATCATTCATCACACACACGTTAAAAACAATCATTCATCACACACACACGTTAAAAACAATCATTCATCACACACACGTTAAAAACAATCATTCATCACACACACACACGTTAAAAACAATCATTCATCACACACATGTTAAAAACAATCATTCATCACACACACGTTAAAAACAATCATTCATCACACACACGTTAAAAACAATCATTCATCACACACACGTTAAAAACAATCATTCATCACACACACGTTAAAAACAATCATTCATCACACACACGTAAAAAACAATCATTCATCACACACACGTTAAAAACAATCATTCATCACACACACGTTAAAAACAATCATTCATCACACACACACGTTAAAAACAATCATTCATCACACACACGTTAAAAACAATCATTCATCACACACACACGTTAAAAACAATCATTCATCACACACACACGTTAAAAACAATCATTCATCACACACACGTTAAAAACAATCATTCATCACACACACGTTAAAAACAATCATTCATCACACACACGTTAAAAACAATCATTCATCACACACACACGTTAAAAACAATCATTCATCACACACACACGTTAAAAACAATCATTCATCACACACACGTTAAAAACAATCATTCATCACACACACGTTAAAAACAATCATTCATCACACACACGTTAAAAACAATCATTCATCACACACACGTTAAAAACAATCATTCATCACACACGTTAAAAACAATCATTCATCACACACACGTTAAAAACAATCATTCATCACACACACGTTAAAAACAATAATTCATCACACACACACGTTAAAAACAATCATTCATCACACACACATTAAAAACAATCATTCATCACACACACACGTTAAAAACAATCATTCATCACACACACGTTAAAAACAATCATTCATCACACACACACGTTAAAAACAATCATTCATCACACACACGTTAAAAACAATCATTCATCACACACACGTTAAAAACAATCATTCATCACACACACACGTGAAAAACAATCATTCATCACACACACGTTAAAAACAATCATTCATCACACACACACGTAAAAAACAATCATTCATCACACACACGTTAAAAACAATCATTCATCACACACACGTTAAAAACAATCATTCATCTCACACACACGTTAAAAACAATCATTCATCACACACACGTTAAAAACAATCATTCATCACACACACGTTAAAAACAATCATTCATCACACACACACGTTAAAAACAATCATTCATCACACACACACGTTAAAAACAATCATTCATCACACACACGTTAAAAACAATCATTCATCACACACACACACGTTAAAAACAATCATTCATCACACACACGTTAAAAACAATCATTCATCACACACACACGTTAAAAACAATCATTCATCACACACACACGTTAAAAACAATCATTCATCACACACACACGTTAAAAACAATCATTCATCACACACACACACGTTAAAAACAATCATTCATCACACACACGTTAAAAACAATCATTCATCACACACACGTTAAAAACAATCATTCATCACACACACACGTTAAAAACAATCATTCATCACACACACACGTTAAAAACAATCATTCATCACACACACACGTTAAAAACAATCATTCATCACACACACACACGTTAAAAACAATCATTCATCACACACACGTTAAAAACAATCATTCATCACACACACGTTAAAAACAATCATTCATCACACACACACACGTTAAAAACAATCATTCATCACACACACGTTAAAAACAATCATTCATCACACACACACGTTAAAAACAATCATTCATCACACACACACGTAAAAAACAATCATTCATCACACACACGTTAAAAACAATCATTCATCACACACACACGTTAAAAACAATCATTCATCACACACACACGTTAAAAACAATCATTCATCACACACACGTTAAAAACAATCATTCATCACACACACGTTAAAAACAATCATTCATCACACACACGTTAAAAACAATCATTCATCACACACACACGTTAAAAACAATCATTCATCACACACACACGTTAAAAACAATCATTCATCACACACACGTTAAAAACAATCATTCATCACACACACACGTTAAAAACAATCATTCATCACACACACACGTTAAAAACAATCATTCATCACACACACACGTTAAAAACAATCATTCATCACACACACGTTAAAAACAATCATTCATCACACACACGTTAAAAACAATCATTCATCACACACACACGTTAAAAACAATCATTCATCACACACACGTAAAAAACAATCATTCATCACACACACGTTAAAAACAATCATTCATCACACACACACGTTAAAAACAATCATTCATCACACACACACGTTAAAAACAATCATTCATCACACACACGTTAAAAACAATCATTCATCACACACACGTTAAAAACAATCATTCATCACACACACGTTAAAAACAATCATTCATCACACACACACGTTAAAAACAATCATTCATCACACACACACGTTAAAAACAATCATTCATCACACACACGTTAAAAACAATCATTCATCACACACACACGTTAAAAACAATCATTCATCACACACACACGTTAAAAACAATCATTCATCACACACACACGTTAAAAACAATCATTCATCACACACACGTTAAAAACAATCATTCATCACACACACGTTAAAAACAATCATTCATCACACACACACGTTAAAAACAATCATTCATCACACACACGTTAAAAACAATCATTCATCACACACACGTTAAAAACAATCATTCATCACACACACACGTTAAAAACAATCATTCATCACACACACGTTAAAAACAATCATTCATCACACACACGTTAAAAACAATCATTCATCACACACACACGTTAAAAACAATCATTCATCACACACACGTTATAAAAACAATCATTCATCACACACACACGTTAAAAACAATCATTCATCACACACACGTTAAAAACAATCATTCATCACACACGTTAAAAACAATGATTCATCACACACACGTTAAAAACAATCATTCATCACACACACGTTAAAAACAATCATTCATCACACACACACGTTAAAAACAATCATTCATCACACACACACGTTAAAAACAATCATTCATCACACACACACACGTTAAAAACAATCATTCATCACACACACGTTAAAAACAATCATTCATCACACACACGTTAAAAACAATCATTCATCACACACACGTTAAAAACAATCATTCATCACACACACGTTAAAAACAATCATTCATCACACACACACGTTAAAAACAATCATTCATCACACACACGTTAAAAACAATCATTCATCACACACACGTTAAAAACAATCATTCATCACACACACGTTAAAAACAATCATTCATCACACACACACACGTTAAAAACAATCATTCATCACACACACACACGTTAAAAACAATCATTCATCACACACACACATTAAAAACAATCATTCATCACACACACGTTAAAAACAATCATTCATCACACACACGTTAAAAACAATCATTCATCACACACACGTTAAAAACAATCATTCATCACACACACGTTAAAAACAATCATTCATCACACACACGTTAAAAACAATCATTCATCACACACACGTTAAAAACAATCATTCATCACACACACACGTTAAAAACAATCATTCATCACACACACGTTATAAAAACAATCATTCATCACACACACACGTTAAAAACAATCATTCATCACACACACGTTAAAAACAATCATTCATCACACACGTTAAAAACAATGATTCATCACACACACGTTAAAAACAATCATTCATCACACACACGTTAAAAACAATCATTCATCACACACACGTTAAAAACAATCATTCATCACACACACACGTTAAAAACAATCATTCATCACACACACACACGTTAAAAACAATCATTCATCACACACACGTTAAAAACAATCATTCATCACACACACGTTAAAAACAATCATTCATCACACACACGTTAAAAACAATCATTCATCACACACACACGTTAAAAACAATCATTCATCACACACACACGTTAAAAACAATCATTCATCACACACACGTTAAAAACAATCATTCATCACACACACGTTAAAAACAATCATTCATCACACACACGTTAAAAACAATCATTCATCACACACACACACGTTAAAAACAATCATTCATCACACACACACACGTTAAAAACAATCATTCATCACACACACACATTAAAAACAATCATTCATCACACACACGTTAAAAACAATCATTCATCACACACACGTTAAAAACAATCATTCATCACACACACGTTAAAAACAATCATTCATCACACACACGTTAAAAACAATCATTCATCACACACACGTTAAAAACAATCATTCATCACACACACGTTAAAAACAATCATTCATCACACACACGTTAAAAACAATCATTCATCACACACACACGTTAAAAACAATCATTCATCACACACACGTTAAAAACAATCATTCATCACACACACACGTTAAAAACAATCATTCATCACACACACGTTAAAAACAATCATTCATCATGCACACGTTAAAAACAATCATTCATCACACACACGTTAAAAACAATCATTCATCACACACACGTTAAAAACAATCATTCATCACACACACACGTTAAAAACAATCATTCATCACACACACGTTAAAAACAATCATTCATCACACACACACGTTAAAAACAATCATTCATCACACACACGTTAAAAACAATCATTCATCACACACACGTTAAAAACAATCATTCATCACACACACGTTAAAAACAATCATTCATCACACACACACGTTAAAAACAATAATTCATCACACACACGTTAAAAACAATCATTCATCACACACACGTTAAAAACAATCATTCATCACACACACGTTAAAAACAATCATTCATCACACACACGTTAAAAACAATCATTCATCACACACACGTTAAAAACAATCATTCATCACACACACGTTAAAAACAATCATTCATCACACACACACGTTAAAAACAATCATTCATCACACACACGTTAAAAGGTGAGTTCAAGTACTGCCTTCACTCGGGACGGGTACCGAATCCGGACATCGATTCACGTAAAATCCAACGGTGCCATGTTTTGGTACCCGGGATACGCGTGACGTCACGCCCGGTTGCCGACTGAACCGACTCTCCTCACTTTGGCACTTGGCTATCACTCCAGCAGCACTGAGAGCCGACTCAGCCCAACGCCCTCTATAGGTAATGTTGCAATTTTCAATGCCAACAAAGAAATTTACTCAAAAAAACGCTCCAATGTAAGCTGTGTTGGGACTAACGCGTTACAAAGTCGCGCGGGGTAACTAGTAATGTAGCGCGTTATTTTTTCTATTCAGTAACTCAGTTACCGTTACTACACGATGCGTTACTGCGTTATTTTACGTTATTTTTGATGTAGTATCGGCTAGAAACAGAAGATCTGAGTGTGTTTTATTGGAGCGCTGCGGTGTTGTCCTTCTGTGTCACAAGGAAAAGAAAAGGGGTGCTTTGTGTGGGTGGGGGCGTGGTTGGGGGGTGTCCCAGACCGTAGCCGAGGAGCGCAGAGGAGACGTTCCTCCAGGGCCTATGTACTTCGGGGCTAACAACCTTCATTTTACCCGGAAGTGGGTCTTTACAGCTGAGGGCGAATGACGAGGCCGGCGGTTTGTCACTCACTGACGTCACTCACCTCACATGCTGTCATATCTTAAAGGGCCACACACACACACACACATGCGCTACTCTCATAACAACTAACAAGACATCATGGTGAAGCCAGAATTCGAGTTTCTTAACATGGAAACATTCTCAATACTTTTCTTTTGTCAAGCACAGAGAAAATAACATTTTAGTTCAATGTAAGTTGTGTCTTGGATCAAAGATCCTATCTACTTAAAGTTAAAGTTAAAGTGCCAATGATTGTCACACACACACTAGGTGTGGCGAAATTATTCTCTGCATTTGACCCTATTTTGAGTTTTCCTTTCTTCCTCCTCAGCAGAGTGATTTTTTTGTTATTTAGTTTATTCAGCCGAAGTGGTGAGTTTCAGTTATTTTTCCATTCTTTCCTCACATTTTTGAGTGACAATTTTTGTTAAAACTTTATTAGATTAGATAGTGTAGAATTTTTCATAGCTGTTGTTTAAAAACCTTCACTAAAATATGGACTACTGTTGAGGCTGGAACCCATTGTTCATATTTACATTGTTTCTTCTGGAGAAATGTGCTTCACTATACAACATACTTGCCAACCCTCCCGAATTTTCCGGGAGACTCCCGAAATTCAGCGCCTCTCCCGAAAACCTCCCGGGACAAATATTCTCCCGAAAAATCTCCCGATTTTCAACCGGAGCTGGAGGCCACGCCCCCTCCAGCTCCATGCGGACCTGAGTGAGGACAGCCTTTTTTTCACGACGGGAGGACAACAGGGTGACAAGAACTAAATCATCCAGACTAGAGATACATTGTATTATTATGTTTATCTTACCTAAAAATAAATATATTTATTAATTTTTAAAAAATAAAAAAAATATACATTTTTACTATATTTTGCTAAAAACATCAAAAGTAATTGTATTTTTTTTGTATTTTTTCTGACTCCTTATTACATCTAGCCATAGAATTAAAATAAACATATCTGAAATAATTAATTTTATATTATCATAATAATTCATTTAAAATGACCATATTTAATTATTAAAATAATTGCTTGTTTATCAACAACTTTAGCATTTTATTCATTACATTTTGAAGCTCTCAGAAGCCAAGTTATGTTATATTCCTTAATATTTATTTATGCAAGTTTGAAGTATCAATTATCTAAACACAGTTTTGTTTGCATATTTTAAGGATGTAGATATATATAAATGGGTTGTACTTGTATAGCGCTTTTCTACCTTCAAGGTACTCAAAGCGCTTTGACACTACTTCCACATTTACCCATTCACACACACATTCACACACTGATGGAGGGAGCTGCCATGCAAGGCGCTAACCAGCAGCCATCAGGAGCAAGGGTGAAGTGTCTTGCTCAGGACACAACGGACATGACGAGGTTGGTACTAGGTGGGGATTGAACCAGGGACCCTCGGGTCGCGCACGGCCATTCTTCCACTGCGCCACGCCGTATATATATATATATATATATATATATATATATATATATATATATATATATATATATATATATATATATATATATATATATATATATATGTGTGGGGAAAAAAAATCACAAGACTATTTCATCTCTACAGGCCTGTTTCATGAGGGGGGGTACCCTCAATCGTCAGGAGATTTTAATGGGAGCATTCGCATACCATGGTTTATATAGGGCACAGAGTGGGTGGGTACAGGCTGGTCTAGGGGCGTGGTGATTGGCTCATGTGTTACCTAGGAGGTGTTTCCGTCTATGGCGGCATGTTGTTACAATTTCGCTGCGCTTGTTGAGGGATGACAGGTCTGGACGGTAAATAATAAACAGTTTCTCTTTCAAGCATAGGTTGCATCTTTTATTACCACTATTGTAAGGTGTGCTGGATGCAAGAATTTGCCATGTTATTAAATATTCAACATTATTGTCTTTGAGGTCCCAAATGTGTTTGCTGAGTTCTGTGGTATTTCGCAGGTTTTGGTTCCTGAAAGAAGCCTTGTGGTTGTTCCATCTGGTTTTGAATTCACCCTCGGTTAATCCTACATATGTGTCGGATGTGTTAATGTCCTTGCGTATTACCTTAGATTGGTAGACAACTGATGTTTGTAAGCACCCCCCGTTGAGAGGGCAATCAGGTTTCTTTCGACAGTTACATGCTTTGTTGGTTTTGGAGTCGTTCTGACTGGGGGTCGACGGCTCATTTGCAGTTGTTTTGTTGTGGTTTGAGATGATTTGTCGTATGTTGTTCATGCAGCTGTAGCTCAATTTAATGTTGTTCTTGTTGAATACTTTTCTTAGGTTGTTGTCTTTGGGAAAGTGTTTGTCAATCAGATGGAGGAATTTGTGTCCAATGTTCGTTGAGACGTTTTTGCTTATTTAGCGCAGCGAAATTGTAACAACATGCCGCCATAGACGGAAACACCTCCTAGGTAACACATGAGCCAATCACCACGCCCCTAGGCCAGCCTGTACCCACCCACTCTGTGCCCTATATAAACCATGGTATGCGAATGCTCCCATTAAAATCTCCTGACGATTGAGGGTACCCCCCCCTCATGAAACAGGCCTGTAGAGATGAAGTAGTCGTGTGATTTTTTTCCCCACACATACATATATTGCGCTCTACTACGGTATCGAGCACTATTTTTTTGGATAACCTTATTAAGACATATATATATATATATATATATATATATATATATATATATATATATATATATATATATATATATATATATATATATACTGTGATGAGGTGGCGACTTGTCCAGGGTGTACACCGCCTTCCGCCCGATTGTAGCTGAGATAGGCTCCAGCGCCCCCCGCGACCCCGAAGGGAATAAGCGGTAGAAAATGGATGGATGGATGGATATATATATATACAGGGACGTGCACATGATTATAGAGGGGCAGGGGCTCAAAGTCAGAAAAGGGCAGGACATTTTTTTTTGGTCCTTTACACAATATGGAAATGAATGTAAAATTAAATTTGCTAATAGGAAGCTAACTATACAACTATACTATAACTGCAATATTTGATAAGACCTCTTCCCCTACATCACTTGTATCTCCTTCAACTTCCCCCTCATCTATGGCTTCCTCTGCAGTAGTATCATCTGCCTCCCTTCCTGTGGATTCTTCCTCCCCAACATTTACCGGGATTTCTATGGCTTCCTCTGTGTCAGGAGTTGCATCTAAAGCCTCTTTTCTCTCAGGTGTTGCTTCTACACTCTCCACCTCCTCTCTCTCAGGTGTTGCTTCTAAGGTCTCTGCCTCTCTCTCAGGTGTGACACTTTCTGAGGTCTGTGGTCTTTCTTCAATTCTGGTGCTAGTACTTGGTTTTAGCCATGCATTAAGAGGTCTGCTACCTGGCGCTCCTTCTCCTTCCTTTTCTGTATCCTTTCTTTTTTTGGCATTGTGCTGCAGGCATAATCAACATGAATCAAGTTTAAATACAGATGGTAATATTCCTAACAGATAACCTACATCTTATATCCCCAGAATGCTGAAATTATTATTATTATTAACAATAATAATAATAATAATGATAATAATGGGATGAGAATCAGCACCTCCAAGTCCGAGTCCATGGTTCTCTCCCGGAAAAGGGTGGAATCCCATCTTCGGGTTGGGGAGGAGACCCTGCCCCAAGTGGAGGAGTTCAAGTACCTCGGAGTCTTGTTCACGAGTGAGGGAAGAGTGGATCGTGAGATCGACAGGCGGATCGGTGCGGCGTCTTCAGTAATGCGGACGCTGTATCGATCCGTTGTGGTGAAGAAGGAGCTGAGCCGGAAGGCAAAGCTCTCGATTTACCAATCGATCTACGTTCCCATCCTCACCTATGGTCATGAGCTTTGGGTTATGACCGAAAGGACAAGATCACGGGTACAAGCGGCCCAAATGAGTTTCCTCCGCCGGGTGGCGGGTCTCTCCCTTAGAGATAGGGTGAGAAGCTCTGTCATCCGGGGGGAGCTCAAAGTAAAGCCGCTGCTCCTCCACATGGAGAGGAGCCAGATGAGGTGGTTCGGGCATCTGGTCAGGATGCCACCCGATCGCCTCCCTCGGGAGGTGTTTAGGGCACGTCCGACCGGTAGGAGGCCGCGAGGAAGACCCAGGACACGTTGGGAAGACTATGTCTCCCGGCTGGCCTGGGAACGCCTCGGGATCCCCCGGGAGGAGCTGGACGAAGTGGCTGGGGAGAGGGAAGTCTGGGCTTCCCTGCTTAGGCTGCTGCCCCCGCGACCCGACCTCGGATAAGCGGAAGAAGATGGATGGATGGATGGATTATTATTATTATCATCATCATCATCATTATCATTATTCTTATTATCGTTATTATTATTATTATTTTGTTAACCCACACAGAAATAGCAAAGTCACAATAAACTTTATATCTAAACCTCTACTGTGAGAGAAATGTGATCCGCCGTAAACACAGTGCATTTTATTTTGAAAATTAACCCGGTGTTTTATTTTGTATTTTGTACACTACTTCCTGTCCCGCACGATCCGCTCTGCTCTGTGCGGATTTGATGTGCCGTGCTCAATTGATGCGCCGTGCTCCGACGTCCGGCAAAAACAGAAACTGACACATTGAATAATAGAATAATACAGCGTTTTTCTGAAATATTACCCATATTAGATGCTGAATAAGTGGACGGCGACTAGACCATAACTCACAGGTTCAAGTTGCTCCACTGTCACGTCTCCTCAGCGCCGCAGTTGGCTCTCTCTCCTCTCACTTACTCACTCACTCGCCCTCTCTCTCTCTCTCTCTCTCTCTCTGGCGGAAGCGGCAGGCTCAAACAACCCGGTATTACAAGAAAACGTGGAGTTTTTGTACCGCTGTTTTTTTTTTTTTACATCCCTGACAGGAATTTATTAATGTTGTTCAAAGAAAAAAAAACGAAAAGAAAAAAAAAACACACACACACAGGCAGAGGGCACTTTTTAAGACGAGGCAAAAAGGGCAGGGGCTCAAGCACCCATAGGGCCCTATGTGTGCACGTGCCTGGTACAGCCCTTTAGATTTTGTTCAAAGTGTACAAACCTTCGCTAAAATATGGACTACTGTTGAGGCTGGAACCCATTGTTCATATTTACATTGTTTCTTCTGGAGAAATGTGCTTCACTATACAAACTTCTCAATTTAGAAATCCTGTTCAAGAACCAATTACGTTTGCAAATGGAGGTTGTGCTGTAATGCAAAATCATGCAGTGACAGATGGTATCCTGCAGAGGGCAGCACTCAGCAGCTTCATGACGGGCTCCATCAATGCGGAGGGGATGATGACATGAAGGTGTTGATGCTGTCTCTCTGCGTGGTTGCCTAGCAACGAGCATCACTCGGCTGAGTGCAGCCCAGTGTCATCAGGACCAAGCTCAGGCGGTCTGGAACATGTGTCATCATCGCGGTACTGGACCACAACAATAAATCACCATGATCAGAAAGCACCTTTTTTTATTAAAGATGATTAATTAATCTTCATTATTAATCCCATTAATCGGCAGCAAGCCTGTGATTAATCGGATTAAATTGTGTAACCCTATTTTTATGTAGCAGCTACCATCCTCACCTCTCCTCCCTCAGGTGACGCCGTCCTCCAATCAATAAATCAGCAGGTGTGCAGCGACTTTGGCCACCGGAGATTTGACGAGTAGCCTCAAATATGTTCTGACAGCGCACACACACACACACACACACACACACACACACACACACACACACACACACACACACACACACACACACACACTCTTGTATTTGTACCTTCTTGAGACCTGAGGAAAAATGCCTCCCTCTTTAGGACCAGCCTTCCTAGATATATAAAGATGTGTATTTACAACATTAATAATATATACATACTGTGCAAATATAAAAAAGTTTGTTGTGAAAAATGAGTTGGAATTTCACAAGAAAAAGGTCACAATTTCACAAGAATAACTTGGATTTTTGGCAGTAGTATAATAAAATCATTTTACTCAACGCCAGTCAAAATTTTACAAGAAAAACTGAACATTTGTGTAATATTATAATAAAAGTTGGAATTTCACAAGAAAAAGGTCACAATTTCACAAGAATAACTTGGAATTTTGGCAGTATTATAATAAAATCATTTTACTCAACGCCAGTCAAAATTTTACAAGAAAAACTGAACATTTGTGTATTATTATAATAAAAGTTGGAATTTCACAAGAAAAAGGTCACAATTTCACAAGAATAACTTGGAATTTTGGCAGTAGTATAATAAAATCATTTTACTCAACGCCAGTCAAAATTTTACAAGAAAAACTGAACATTTGTGTAATATTATAAAAAAAGTTGGAATTTTACAAGAAAAGCTGAACATTTTGGCAATTTTATGAAAAGAGTCGTAATTTTACTCGACAAAAGTCACAACTTTATAAGAAAACTGTCAAATGTTGGCAATAATATAATAATAATCGGAATTGTATTTGGCAAAATCATGACAAAAGTAATACTTTTACTCAAAACATTTCACTATTTTAAAAGAAGAACAAAAAAATTGGCAATATTGTGCCAAAAGTCAAAATTTTATATGACAAATGTCACAATTTTGCATTAAAAAGTAATAATTTTACATAAAAAGTAATAATTTTATGAGAAAATATCGCAGTATTACAGAAACAGAAAGAATATGAGAAATTGTTCCCAATTTTATAAGAAAAAAGTCGACACATTGTGAGAAAAACAATACTTTTCGTAAATTTTTTGAATTTTTTAAAAGTATTTTGTTAGTTAATTGGTTTTAATCTCCATTATTTACTTCAAGTTATGACAGCATGTCTCTATATACATATTTATTTTATTAATTTTGTCCCAAAGGGGACACATTTCGAATTCTTACACACACTTGTTATTACAAATGTTGGCGCT
This sequence comes from Nerophis lumbriciformis, assembly GCF_033978685.3. Taxonomy (NCBI): domain Eukaryota; kingdom Metazoa; phylum Chordata; class Actinopteri; order Syngnathiformes; family Syngnathidae; genus Nerophis; species Nerophis lumbriciformis. The sequence goes on from NC_084564.2 coordinate 2,824,786, forward strand.
TCAAATTATTACACACACTTGTTATTTCATATGTTGACCAGAGGGGGAGCACTTTTAAAACCGACACACTGTCAATTTGAAAAATCCTTCCTTTTTGGTACCACAATGGTTTTCCATACTGGGACCATGATTTATGTCCTAACTTGTTCACTGGTCCTCATATGCAGGGCCGGCCCGTGGCATAGGCCGTATAGGCAAATGCTAAGGGCGCCGTCCATCAGGGGGCGCCACGTCAGTGCCACAAATGTTGGAGAAAAAAAAAGAAAAAAAAAAGTTGGTACTATTATTACTAAATACAAAAAATAATCCCACGTTAATTAAAATGCAAAGTAAAGCCTATGTAATAGAAATATTATTTGTTACAACATTACGCTAAATTGTTATGGAAAATAATAATGTAACGTTAGGTAATTACAGTACTCCCACCTTACATTCCTCAGGGACATTTGTATTAAATCCTTTAAGCAGGTGTTTTTTGTTTACATTGTTATTGCCTTCTGGTTAGCTAATGTTTGCCCTGCAGGTAATAGTCACTTTTCCACCCCTTTATATATTAGGTATAGTTGTAAGTAAAAAAAAAAAAGGTCAAAGACAAAGCTATTCGGTTTCTTGTGAGTATATACACTTCACTGCCGATGTGGGGGGGGGGGGGGGCGCCACCTAAAATCTTGCCTAGGGCGCCAGATTGGTTAGGGCCGGGCCTGCTCATATGCAAGGTACTTTTCCTTGTTGATGTCTCAAGAAGGGTAGAAATACAAGAACACACACACACACACACACACACACACACACACACACACACACACACACACACACACACACACACACACACACACACACACACACACACACACACACACACACACTCTCTTACCTCCTTCAAACTCGGTCTGACAGTTTCCGGCGTTCTCCTTGAGGCTCTCTTCCTCGTTGACGATGATGTTCTCGATGTCCTTCATGGTCAGGTGGTCCCTGAAGGCGTAGAAGAGGACGTGCTTGAGCTCCTCCAGCGTGATCCTCTGCATGTCAAACTGCAAACACACACGTTCTTGGTTTTTTTAGTCACACTAGCGGACTCCTCCAAGGCCAGACAGACTTTGCAGCCCCCCCCACCATGTCAATATCTCCCCAAACGTGTTCCATGTGTTTCCATCCATCCATCCATCCATCTTCTTCCGCTTATCCGAGGTCGGGTCGCGGGGGCAGCAGCTTAAGCAGGGAAGCCCAGACTTCCCTCTCCCCAGCCACTTCGTCCAGCTCCTCCCGGGGGATCCCGAGGCGTTCCCAGGCCAGCCGGGAGAGATAGTCTTCCCAGCGTGTCCTAGGTCTTCCCCGTGGCCTCCTACCGGTCGGACGTGCCCGAAACACCTTCCTAGGGAGGCGTTCGGGTGGCATCCTGACCAGATGCCCGAACCACCTCATCTGGCTCCTCTCCATGTGGAGGAGCAGCGGCTTTACTTTGAGCTCCCCCCGGATGGCAGAGCTTCTCACCCTATCTCTAAGAGAGAGCCCCGCCACTCGGCGGAGGAAACTCATTTCGGCCGCTTGTACCCGTGATCTTGTCCTTTCGGTCATGACCCAAAGCTCATGACCATAGGTGAGGATGGGAACGTAGATCGACCGGTAAATCGAGAGCTTTGCCTTCCGGCTCAGCTCCTTCTTCACCACAACGGATCGATACAGCGTCCGCATTACTGAAGACGCCGCACCGATCCGCCTGTCGATCTCACGATCCACTCTTCCCCCACTCGTGAACAAGACTCCGAGGTACTTGAACTCCTCCACTTGGGGCAAGATCTCCTCCCCAACCCGGAGATGGCACTCCACCCTTTTCCGGGCGAGAACCATGGACTCGGACTTGGAGGTGCTGATTCTCATCCCAGTCGCTTCACACTCAGCTGCGAACCGATCCAGTGAGAGCTGAAGATCCTGGCCAGATGAAGCCATCAGGACCAAATCATCTGCAAAAAGCAGAGACCTAATCCTGCAGCCACCAAACTGGATCCCCTCAACGCCTTGACTGCGCCTAGAAATTCTGTCCATAAAAGTTATGAACAGAATCGGTGACAAAGGGCAGCCTTGGCGGAGTCCAACCCTCACCGGAAACGTGTCCGACTTACTGCCGGCAATGCGGACCAAGCTCTGACACTGATCATACAGGGAGCGGACTGCCAAAATCAGACAGTCCGTTACCCCATACTCTCTGAGCACTCCCCACAGGACCTCCCGAGGGACACGGTCGAATGCCTTCTCCAAGTCCACAAAGCACATGTAGACTGGTTGGGCAAACTCCCATGCACCCTCAAGGACCCTGCCCAGAGTATAGAGCTGGTCCACAGTTCCACGACCAGGACGAAAACCACACTGTTCCTCCTGAATCCGAGGTTCGACTATCCGGCGTAGCCTCCTCTCCAGTACACCTGAATAGACCTTACCGGGAAGGCTGAGGAGTGTGATCCCACGATAGTTAGAACACACCCTCCGGTTCCCCTTTTTAAAGAGAGGAACCACCACCCCGGTCTGCCAATCCAGAGGTACCGCCCTCGATGTCCTGTCCACTCGTCGGGCGGAAATACGCCAACCCAGTGAAATTAGCCGCACGTGCTCGATATCGGCAGGAAAAACTCCATCACGCCGTCTGGTAAATCAGCATCAGGCGAGGAGCAGAGTTATCAATAGCCAATTAGCGTCAGAGTGATTAATCATCGCAGCCATTAAGCCCAGGGTCACGCTGCTCGTTAGCAAGCAGATCGATGCCTGCAGGAGAGAGAGGCCGTGATGAGGGAGTCTGCCAAAGTCTCCACCAAATCTTCATCAAACATTTAGGTCTTTCCTTGTAAACATTACTGCACGCTACGTGCTAACAAGCCCGCACTCACCACTACATGCAACCATCAATCCCTCAATACAGTCAAACAAAGAATATGCTGTCGATACGATTGATGTGCAACTAACTAATAAATGTAGAAGGTAAAACAAGTTGAATAGAAGTTAAAAGATGGTCAAAGAAGGTAAAAGGTAAAAGAAGGAAAACAAAAGGTAATTAAAGCTGCAAGCAGCATTGGTCGGGCCCGCGTATTTGGCAGGTGCTAGTCCCAAGTGTCCCAATACTTTTGTCTACTTTTAGTCTGAAGTGTCCCAAGACTTTTGTCTAGTGTACCTACCTTGTCTGCATTGTTTGGTCACTTTGGTGCTTCCTGCTTTTAAGCAGCCATCTTAAAAAAACAGCAGCATCAGCGCAGCAGGTCTTTGAAGGGTCATAAAATCAAAACTGGAGCAGGTATTAAAACGCTGTTCTGTTATTTTATACACAAGGGTTCAATCCCTCTCCTGTGTTAGTTTGAAGCCGAAACGACAAACGCGCTCAGAGGAGATAGATTTTTGAAGAAAGGTGACCGTTTTTTAAAAAATGTTGTTTTGAAGGGGGAATAGCAAACTTCCTGTAGATTTTTGCTGGGGGGTGTCAATTTATGAAATGTAGGTCTAAGTGAGATCTACGAAGAGGTTTTTGTTTCATGTCTCTCCGACCTTCCCAGTGGGAGTTACAGGCAGTTTTGTCATTTTTTTCTTCCGAGGAGCAGTTTTTTTCTCCGTTTTATTCAAAAATTGCTCTAGAGCGCAATTTTTAAATTTGGAGTTAGTTTTTTTTATTAGATCGCAATTTTTGCCAGCCCTGATGTGTGTGTTCAGTTTGGTGAATTTTGAAGCGTGTTAAGGGGGTCAAATTACAGCTCAAAGAGGCAAAAGTTACTGTTTTTAGTACTTTTTTGTCTTGAAGGGGGAATTGCCAACTTCCTGTTGATTTTTGCCCGAGGATATACAATTATGAAAGGTAGGTCTAAGTCAGACCTACATAGAGGTTTTTGTTTCATGTCTCTCCGACCTTCCTAGTGGGAGTTACAGGCAGTCTAGTTTTTTTTCCCCTAGGGGGCGCTAGAGCGCACTTTTGAGTTTTGTGGTTCGTTTTTTTTTAAAAAGGCAATTTTCGCAGGTCCTGATGTGTGGGTCAAATATGGTGAGTTTTGAAGCATGTTAAGTGGGTCAAATTACAGTTTAATGTGGCGGCGGAAGAATAAAGAATAAAGAATAAAACCTTACAAATTCAGTAGGTCCTTATGTCCCATTGCATTATGCAATGGGCCATGCGGGCCCTAATAAAACCTTACAAATTCAAAAAGTCCTTATGTCCCATTGCATAAGGTTATACAATGGGCCATGCGGGCCCTAATAATAATAAAACCTTACAAATTCAATAGGTCCTTATGTCCCATTGCATAAGGACTCCCTTTGGGAGTCCTTATACAATGGGCCATGCGGGCCCTAAATACAAGGTAAAACAAGGTAAAAAGAAGGTAACGGTAGTAAATTGAAGGTAAAAGAAGGTAAATAAGGATAAAAGAAGGAATATAGTAAGTAAAAAAGGTAAATAAAAGGTATAAGAAGGTGAATAGAAATTAAAAGTAGTACACAAAAAGGTAAATATAAGGTAAAAAAAGTAAATGAATGGTAAAAGTAAAGTAAAGGTAGTACATAAAATGTAAACAATTTAAATATAAGGTAAAAAAGGTAAATAAAAGGTAAAAATAATAATCAAAAGTAGAAATAATAAATGAAAATAGAAGTAAATTAAGGTAAAAGAAGGTGAAAAAAGGTACTTGGAAGGTAAAATAAGGTACTGTAAAAAGAAGGTAAAAAGTAAATAAAAGCTAAATACAATTTTAAAGAAGGTAAATAGAATGTAAAAGCTAAATAGAATGTAAATAAAAAGTAAAATAAGGAATATAGAAGGTCAAATAAGGTCAATAGAATGTAAAAGAAGGTCAACAAAAGGTAAATAAAAAGTTAAAAAGAAGGAATGTAGAAGGTAAAACAAGGTAAAAGATGGTCAAAGAAGGTAAAAGGTAAATGAAGGAAACAACAAAAGGTAAATACAAGGTAAATAGTGTCATGTCTGTGTAATCATGTTTTGTTTTAAGTCATGTTTTGTTTAGTTATAGGACTCTTTAGTTTCTGGCTTTTCACTCCCTTGTCTTGTTTCCATGATTACCGCATTAGTTTCACCTGTTCCACGTTTGGACTCATTGTGCACTCTTGATTGTCACCACAGCAACCCATTAGTTTTCACCTGTCACGTCACGCACCTGCTTCACGTTTTGAGTCACGCACCTGTTTTCGTTAATCATGTATGTAGTATTTAAGTTCAGTGTTTTTCAGTTTGTCTTTCTGGTGACATCCCCATATTTATGCTTCTGCACACTCTCCACACCCTTTTGATCCTTGCTGCTCTTTTTTCATGCCGGTTCCATGCCAAGTAAGTTTTTGTTTTTTAAGCCACAGTTAGTGTTTTTTGTTGTTCATAGTTTTTGCCTTTGTGCAAGTGTTTGGTTTCATAGTTTGTTCTCCGCCATTGTGCGCGCCTTTTGTTTACTTCCTTGTTTAGTATTTATAGTCTTTAAATAAAAATGTACCTTCATTCCCGTCTCGCCCGAGCCAACTTTCCGTTGCCTTCGAGAAAAACTAAACCCCAGGACCAAGTCTTGACAAATAGAAGGTAAATACAAGGTAATAGAAGGTAAATAAGGGTAAAAGAAGGAATATAGTAAGGAATATAGTAAGTAAAAAAGGTATATACAAGGTATAAGAAGGTATATAGAAAGTAAAAGTAGGACATAAAAAGGTAAATATAAGGTAAAAAAAGTATATAAATGGTAAAAGTAAAGTAAAGGTAGTACATAAAATGTAAAAAATTAAAATATAAGGTAAAAAAAGGTAAATAAAAGGTAAAAATAATAATCAAAAGTAGAAATAATAAATGAAAATAGAAGTAAATTAAGGTAAAAGAAGGTGAAAAAGGGTATTTGGAAGGTAAAATAAGGTACTGTAAAAAGAAGGTAAAAAGTAAATAAAAGCTAAATACAATTTTAAAGAAGGTAAATAGAATGTAAAAGCTAAATAGAATGTAAATAAAAAGTCAAATAAGGAATATAGAAGGTCAAATAGGGTCAATAGAATGTAAAAGAAGGTCAACAAAAGGTAAATAAAAAGTTAAAAAGAAGGAATGTAGAAGGTAAAACAAGGTAAAAAGAAGGTAACGGTAGTAAATTGAAGGTAAAAGAAGGTAAATAAGGGTAAAAGAAGGAATATAGTAAGTAAAAAAGGTAAATAAAAGGTATAAGAAGGTAAATAGAAAGTAAAAGTAGTACATACAAAGGTAAATATAAGGTAAAAAAAAGTAAATAAATGGTAAAAGTAAAGTAAAGGTAGTACATAAAATGTAAAAAATTTAAATATAAGGTAAAAAAAGGTAAAAAATAATAATCAAAAGTAGAAATAATAAATGAAAATAGAAGTAAATTAAGGTAAAAGAAGGTGAAAAAAGGTATTTGGAAGGTAAAATAAGGTACTTTAAAAAGAAGGTAAAAAGTAAATAAAAGCTAAATACAATTTTAAAGAAGGTAAATAGAATGTAAAAGCTAAATAGAATGTAAATAAAAAGTAAAATAAGGAATATAGAAGGTCAAATAAGGTCAATAGAATGTAAAAGAAGGTCAACAAAAGGTGAATAAAAAGTAGGAATGTAGAAGGTAAAACAAGGTAAAAGATGGTCAAAGAAGGTAAATAGAAGGTAACAGAAGGCACATAGAATGTAGAAGAAAGTACACGAAAGGTAAATAAAAAGTAAGAAAAACTAATACAAAAAGTAAAACAAAGTAAAAGAAGGTAAATAGAAGGTAAAAGGTAAAAAAAATGATTTTCGAAGGTAAAACAAGACAAAATATGGTCAAAGAAAGTAAATGAAAGGTGATAAAGGTTATGGTAAGTCAAAATAAATATATTGTTACAGCAGAATCATATGTTTTCGTCTGATTATAATAGGGATTAAAAAATAATTTAATGACCTTGAAAATTTTAAGTATCAGTATCAGCATTGATATGATCAATACTGCCCTTGCAACTACTTGGTATTGGATCCATACCCAACATTTGTAGTATCGCCCAAAAACTACTGTAAAATACACTATATTGCCAAAAGTATTTGGCCACCCATCCAAATGATGAGAATCAGGTGTCCTAATCACAGGTGTATCAAATCAAGCACTTATAGGCATGGAGACTGTTTCTACAAACATTTGTGAAAGAATGGGCCACTCTCAGTGATTTCCAGCGTGGAACTGTCATAGGATGCCACCTGTGCAACAAACCCAGTCGTGAAATTTCCTGGCTCCTAAATATCCCAAAGTCAACTGTGGGCTTCATTATAAGAAAATGGAAGAGTTTGGGAACAACAGCAACTCAGCCGCAAAGTGGTAGGCCACGTAAACTGACAGAGAGGGGGTCAGTAGATGCTGAAGCGCATAGTGCAATGAGGTCGCCGACTTTTTGTTGCTACATGTGACCTTCCAATTAGCCCACGTACAGCACGCAGAGACCTTAATGGAATGGGTTTCCACGGCCGAGCAGCTGCATCTAAGCCATGCATCACCAAGTCCAATGCAAAGCGTGGGATGCAGTGGTGTAAAGCACGTGGCCACCGGACTCTAGAGCAGTGGAGACGCCTTCTCTGGACTGATGAATTACGCTTTTACATCTGGCAATCTGATGGACCAGTCTGGGTTTGGAGGTTGCCAGGAGAACGCTACCATACTTGCCAACCTTGAGACCTCCGATTTCGGGAGGCGGGTCATGGGGCGTGGTTGGGGCGTGGTTAAGAGGGGAGGAGTATATTTACAGCTAGAATGTATATATATATATATATATATGTATGTGTGGGGAAAAAAATCACAAGACTACTTCATCTCTACAGGCCTGTTTCATGAGGGGTTCCCTCAATCATCAGGAGATTTTAATGGGAGCATTCACATACCATGGTTTATATAGGGCACAGAGTGGGTGGGTACAGGCTGGCGTAGGGGCGTGGTGATTGGCTCATGTGTTACCTAGGAGGTGTTTCCGTCTGTGGCGGCATGCTGATACAATTTCGCTGCGCTTGTTGAGGGATGACAGGTCTGGACGGTATATAATAAACAGTTTTTCTTTCAAGCATAGATTGCATCTTTTATTACCACTATTGTAAGGTGTGCTGGATGCAAGAATTTGCCATGTTATTGAATATTCAACATTATTGTCTTTGAGGTCCCAAATGTGTTTGCTGAGTTCTGTGGTATTCCGCAGGTTTTGGTTCCTGAAAGAAGCCTTGTGATTGTTCCATCTGGTTTTGAACTCTCCCTCGGTTAATCCTACATATGTGTCGGATGTGTTAATGTCCTTGCGTGTTACCTTAGATTGGTAGACAACTGATGTTTGTAAGCACCCCCCGTTGAGAGGGCAATCAGGTTTCTTCCGACAGTTGCAGCCTTTGTTGGTTTTGGAGTCGCTCTGTCCGGGGGCCGACGGCTCATTTGAAATTATTTTGTTGTGGTTTGAGATAATTTGTCGTATATTGTTCATACAGCTGTAGCTCAATTTAATGTTGTTCTTGTTGAATACTTTTCTTAGGGTGTTGCCTTTGGGAAAGTGTTTGTCAATCAGATTGAGGAATTTGTGTCCAATGTTAGTTGAGACGTTATATATATATACATATACATATATATATATATATATATATATACATATATATATACATATATATATATATATATACATATATACATATACATATATATATATATATATATATATATATATATATATATATATATATATATATATATATATATATATATATATATATATCTCCCGAAAATATGCAAACAATACTGTGTTTAGATAATTGATACTTCAAACTTGCATAAATAAATATTAAGGAATATAACATAACTTGGCTTCTGAGAGCTTCAAAATGTAATGAATAAAATGCTAAAGTTGTTGATAAACAAGCAATTATTTTAATAATTAAATATGGTCATTTTAAATGAATTATTATGATCATTTAAAATTAAATATTTCAAATATGTTTATTTTAATGTATAATTCTATGGCTGGATGTAATAAGGAGTCAGAAAAAATACAAATAAAATACAATTAATTTTGATGTTTTTAGCAAAATATAGTAAACATTTATTTAGTTTTTTTGGAATAACGTGATTGGGCAGGCACGCTGTTTATATCGTGGGAAAGCGGACGTGAAAAAAGGCTGTCCTCACTCAGGTCCGCACAGAGCTGGAGGGGGCGTGGCCTCCAGCTACGGCTGAAAATCGGGAGATTTTCGGGAGAATATTTGTCCCGGGAGGTTTTCGGGAGAGGCGCTGAATTTCGGGAGTCTCCCGGAAAATTCGGGAGGGTTGGCAAGTATGAACGGTACATTTCGGACTGCATTGTGCAGAGTGTGAAATTTTGGTGGAGGAGGAATTATGGTGTGGGGTTGTTTTTCAGGAGTTGGGCTTGGCCCCTTAGTTCCAGTGAAAGGAACTTTGAATGCTCCAGGATATCAAAACATTTGGGACAATTCCATGCTCCCAACCTTGTGGGAACAGTTTGGAGCGGGCCCCTTTCCTCTTCCAACATGACTGTGCACAAAGCAAGGTCCATAAAGACATGGATGTGGATGAACTTGACTGGCCTGCACAGAGTCCTGACCTGAACCCGATAGAACACCTTTGGGATGACTGAGAGCCAGGCCTTCTCAACCAACATCAGTGTGTGACCTCACCAATGCGCTTTTGGAAGAATGGTGGAAAATTCCTATAAACACACTCCGCAACCTTGTGGACAGCCTTCCCAGAAGAGTTGAAGCTGTAATAGTTGCAAAAGGTGGACTGACATCATATTGAACCCTATGGGTTAGGAATGGGATGGCACTTCAAGTGCTTATGTGAGTCAAAGCAGGTGGCCAAATACTTTTGGCAATATAGTGTATTATGACACAAACCCGTCCTCTACGGCAGTGGTCCCCAACCACCGGGCCGCAGCCCGGTACCGGTCCGTGGATCGATTGGTACCGGGCCGCACAAGAAATAAATAAAAATTAAATTAAATAAAAAAAATTAAATAAAAAAAAAATAAAAATAAAAAATATATATATATATATATATATATATATATTTTTTTTTTTTTTTGAATGAGTGTAAATGAGGGAGGGAGGTTTTTTGTGTTGGTGCACTGATTGTAAGTGTATCTTGTTTATATATATATTATATATTTTTTTTTTTACCCAAAAAAAAAAAAAAATATATATATATATATATATATATATATTTTTTTTTTTTTTTTTTTTTTTAATAAAAATATATAATATATATATTACCAAAAAAAAAAAAAAAAAAAAAAAAAAAAATGTATGTTTTTAGCAAAATATAGTAAAAAAAAAAAAATATATATATATACATATATTTTTTTTTTTTTTTTTATGTAAAAAAATATATACATATATATATATATATATTTTTTTTATTTATTTATTTTTTTTTTTTACCAAAAAAAAAAGTAATAATAATATTATATATATATATATATGTATATATATATATTTTTTTTTTTAATAAAAATATATAATATATATATTACAAAAAAAAATAAAAAATAAAAATAAAAAAAATGTATGTTTTTAGCAAAATATAGTAAAAAAAAAAAAAAAAAATATATATATATATATATATTTTTTTTTTTACCAAAAAAAAAAAATTATATATATATATATATATATATATATATATATATATATTTTATTATTTTTATTTTATTTTATTATTTTTTTATTATATATATTTTTTTTTTATTTTTTTTATTTTTTTTGGTAAAAAAATATATATATATTTAATTTTTTTTAATTTTTTTAATTATTTTTTTTACATAAAAAACAAGATACACTTACAATCAGTGCACCAACCCAAAAAACCTCCCTCCCCCATTTACACTCATTCACACAAAAGGGTTGTTTCTGGTTCCTACATGATATATCAATATATACTGTATCAATACAGTCTGCAAGGGATACAATCCCGGCCCATCTTCACGCGGCAGCACGAGGTCACTCTGCTCCTGACGGGTCAACGACGGCGGTCGTAATCACGCCGATGATGATTAGCATAATAAAACGGTCAGCGGGTCAAATAATGCCCTTCAATAAAAGCTGATGAAGACGTCCAATAAACATCAGCACTCCTGATGCATCTTTGATAACAACATCATGTATTTCCACTCCTTCTAAGGAGCAGCTTGTTCCTAATAAGCACTTTGCTCAGTGATCAAACGACACCTGATGTATTACACCTTCCAACACACCTTAGCCCAGTGTTTCTCAAAGTGTGGGGCGCGCCCCACTGGTGGGGAATAGAGACATGACAGGTGGGGCGCGAGGAACGGGAGGAAATTTCACTTAAAAAATTTTTTTTTAATTATTATATTCTTAGATTATTTTTTTACTATGCTTTCATTTTCTATACACACTGTAAATCACTTTGTGATTCTGTCTGTGAAATCCGCTATATAAATAAATGGAAATTACCGGTACTTATTTTTACTGTAGGCTTTATATTTCTCGTTACGAGCGAAAGTTTGACAGACATAGCAACAGTAACTAATGGGGGCGGGGCTAAGCGGAACAAACTTTCGCGCGGATGGGTAGCAGGCTAATGTGTGGATCACAATTACACAAATATATGCATTTGTGACTCGCACCTCAAATGTCGTCGAACCAGAGCAAGCGCCTGCAGAGAAACAAAAATGTGACGGGCACACACTGTGTCATTCACCGGGAAGCACTCGCGTCAAGGCAGCTCAGCCCCGAACTCAATGAGGTTTTAACAGATGTTGTGAGCGCGGTAAATTTGATCAAAACACGACCACTGAAAGCGCGACTGTTCTCTGCACTGTGTGAGGAAATGGGAGCTGATCATACAGCCGTGCTGTTTCACAGTGAAGCAAGGTGGCTCTCCTGGGGCAAAGTGCTGTCACTTGCCCTGTCTTGCCAAATGCATAGCTCCTCCTTTTTTTTTTTGCAAAGATTGCAAAGTGGCACTTTTATTGTATTTATTATTGAACTTGATGCAAGTTATTTGATTTATTATTGAACTTGATGCAAGTTATAACACTTTTTTTGATTTATTATTGAACTTGATGCAAGTTATAACATCCATCCATCCATCCATTTTCTACCGCTTATTCCCTTTGGGGTCGCGGGGGGCGCTGGAGCCTATCTCAGCTACAATCGGGCGGAAGGCGTGGTACACCCTGGACAAGTCGCCACAAGTTATAACACTTTTGTTTTATTTATTATTGAACTTGATGCAAGTTATAACACTTTTTTTGATTTATTATTGAACTTGATGCAAGTTATAACACTTTTGTTTTATTTATTATTGAACTTGATGCAAGTTATAACACTTTTTTTGACTTATTGAACTTGATGCAAGTTATTTGATGTATTATTGAACTTGATGCAAGTTATAACATTTTTATGTGATTTATTATTGAACTTTATGCAAGATATAACACTTTTGTTTTATTTATTATTGAACTTGATGCAAGTTATAACACTTTTTTTGATTTATTATTGAACTTGATGCAAGTTATTTGATTTATTATTGAACTTGATGCAAGTTATAACACTTTTTGATTTATTATTGAACTTGATGCAAGTTATAACACTTTTTGATTTATTATTGAACTTGATGCAAGTTATAACACTTTTTTTGATTTATTATTGAACTTGATGCAAGTTATAACACTTTTATTTGATTTATTATTAAACTTGATGCAAGTTATAACACTTTTTTTGATTTATTATTGAATGTGATGCAAGTTATAACACTTTTTTTGATTTATTATTGAACTTGATGCAAGTTATAACAGTTTTTTTGATTTATTATTGAACGTGATGCAAGTTATAACACTTTTTTTGATTTATTATTGAACTTGATGCAAGTTATAATACTTTTGTTTTATTTATTATTGAACTTGATGGAAGTTATTTTATTTATTATTGAACTTGATGCAAGTTATACCACAGCTGCACAGTTATTTTATTTATTATTGAACTTGATGCAAGTTATACCACAGCTGCACAGTTATTTTATTTATTATTGAACTTAATATTATTTTATGTTATTGAGTTCGAATGTATACAACTTGATGTTCAATAAATTTTAAAATGTTAAAGCTTGGCATTAGCGCTCTGTTGGGGTGATGGGGGCAGGTGGGGCTTGAAAACTCCCCCTTGTCCAAAGTGGGGGATGACAAAAAAAGTTTGAGAACCACTGCCTTAGCCTAAGGTGGAACTCCTTAAAACGAGTGAAACAGTTCCACTCCAGTCCTGACGGGGGCAGTAATGCACATGACTAAATACATACTTGCCAACTCTCCCGGATTTTCCGGGAGACTCCCGAAATTCAGCGCCTACCCCGAAAACCTCCCGGGACAAATTTTCTCCCGAAAATCTCCCGAAATTCAGGCGGACTCAGGTCCGTGCCGTAAACAGCAATGTTGTGACACTCTTAAACAGGACAATACTGCCATCTAGTGCATTTGATGAAAACACTTTTGTGCGTGCCACACAGCAATGAATCATCAGAGAGGGTGTTCAGCATGGTTAGAAAAATAGTGACAGAGAATAGAACAAGGATGGACAATTCAACCCTTAACTCAACAATAAGTAGATGAGTGTTGTGTGTGTGTGTATATGTGTAAATAAATGAACACTGAAATTAAAGTATTTATTTTATATATATATATATATATATATATATATATATATATATATATATATATATATATATATATATATATAATAAAATAAATATATATTTATAGCTAGAATTCACTGAAAGTCAAGTATTTATTGTATATATATACTGTATATATATGTATATATGTGTATATATATATATATACATATATGAAATACTTGACTTAGTATTTCTTATATATATATATATATATATATATATATACAGATATATATATATATATATATATATATATATATATACACAGTATATATATATATATACAGTATATATATATATATATATATATATATATATATATATATATATATATATATATATATATATATACAGTATATATATATATATATATATGAAATACTTGACTTGGTGAATTCTAGCTGTAAATATACTCCTCCCCTCTTAACCACGCCATGCCCCGCCCCCAACCACACCCCCCCACCTCCCGAAATCGGAGGTCTCAAGGTTGGCAAGTATGCTAAATAAGACATGACAAGGTAGATGCCCAGACACGAGTGACACAAGACAAGTCCCCCCACAGTTCCATCTATATGTCTCCAATGCAAGTGACAAAATAAATTCCTCTATCCGCACCAAGCAACCAACTAGTAAACAACCTCACAAGCTGACAAACTCAAAAGCTTGCCGTTTATCAACAACACCCAGAGCTGGGCCCGAGCTCATCTAAGCTGGACTGGCGCAAAGTGGGGAAGTGTTCTGTGGTCTGACGAGTCCACATTTCAAATTGTTTTTGGAAACTGTGGATGTCGTGTCCTCCGGACCAAAGAGGAAAAGAACTGTTCGGATTGTTATGGAAGCAAAGTGTAAAAGCCAGCATGTGTGATGGTATGGGGGTGTATTAGTGCCCAAGACATGGGTAACTTACACATCTGTGAAGGCGCTAGAGATGCGCGGTTTGCGGACACAACCGCGGAGTCCGCGGATTATCCGCGGGTCGGGCGGTTGAAATTAAAAAAAATTAGATTTTATCCGCGGGTCGGGTCGGGCGGTTGAAATAAAAAAAAAATTAGATTTTAAATAGATTCAGGCGGGTGGCAGTTAAACCAATTGGGAAATATATATACATAGTTAAATGTTGTTACCCACATACGAAAAACGAGCAGGCACCTGCAGCATATGCCACAACAGAAGAAGAAGAAAAAAAGAGATGGACACTTTTACGGGGCGGAGAAGGGACGCCTCGCCGGGGTCCGGGACCGAGGCCCCTTCCCCTGAGAGGGCCCCACCGGGAGCCGTAGCTGAGGTGATCCGCGAGAAGGGCCCGACGCACGTCCAGGGTCACCACCGCGTCCACCGCACCGACACCCCGCCTCGTCCGCGTTCGCCGCGGCCGGCGTCACGCGCAGCAGGGAAGCAGCTTACCTGCCCGCCACCCCCGTGGCCGGGGGCTCGTAACAGGGGTCACTCCGCGCGCTCCGCCCGCGCAGCTTACCTGCCCGCCACCCCTGTTGCCGGGGGCGCGCAACAGGGGTCACTCCGCGCGCAGTGCGCTCACGAAACGGGT
The DNA here is from genome assembly GCF_033978685.3 of Nerophis lumbriciformis. Lineage (NCBI taxonomy): Eukaryota > Metazoa > Chordata > Actinopteri > Syngnathiformes > Syngnathidae > Nerophis > Nerophis lumbriciformis. The sequence goes on from NC_084564.2 coordinate 2,839,993, forward strand.
GGGGCTCACCCTGGTGAGCCGAGTGGGCCACTTTTGGTAAGCAGAACTGGCGCTGCGGGATGAACCGAACGCCGGGTTAAGGCGCCCGATGCCGACGCTCATCAGACCCCAGAAAAGGTGTTGGTTGATATAGACAGCAGGACGGTGGCCATGGAAGTCGGAACCCGCTAAGGAGTGTGTAACAACCCACCTGCCGAATCAACTAGCCCTGAAAATGGATGGCGCTGGAGCGTCGGGCCCATACCCGGCCGTCGCCGGCAGCGAGAGCCGCGAGGGCTAGGCCGCGACGAGTAGGATGGCCGCCGCGGTGCGCGCTGAAGCCTCGGGCGCGAGCCCGGGTGGAGCCGCTGCGGGTGCGAGGGACATCGCACCTCCACACGCTCCCAGATGATTGCACACTGGTGTGCGTCTGGGCCGTGACAGCGTGGCACGCATTGAATGTCTCTGCTGCATTGGATCAGTCTCCTTTCTTTAACAGGCAAAAGCTTTATAACCTCACTAATGCCTTGCATCGTCTATATTAGATATATAACAACGGGCGGGTGCGGTTTTGATTAAATGTTAGTTCGGGTGGATGCGGATGGTTGACGACTTTTGTGATGCGGTTGCGGATGAAATAATTGCCTATCCGCGCATCTCTAGAAGGCGCCATTAATGCTGAAAGGTACATACAGGTTTTGGAGCAACATATGTTGCCATCCAAGCAACGTTACCATGGACGCCCCTGCTTATTTCAGCAAGACAATGCCAGGCCACGTGTTACAACAGCGTGGCTTCATAGTAAAAGAGTGCGGGTACTAGACTGGCCTGCCTGTAGTCCAGACCTGTCTCCCATTGAAAATGTGTGGCGCGTTATGAAGTCTAAAATAGCACAACGGAGATCGTGGAACAACTTAAGCTGTAGAATGGGAAAGAATTCCACCTGAGAAGCTTCAAAAATGTGTCTCCTCAGCTCCCAAACGTTTACTGAGTGTTGTTAAAAGGAAAGGCCATGTAACACAGTGGTGAACATGCCCCTGTGCCAACTTTTAAATTCTAATTTAATGATTATTTGCCAAATAAAATGAAGTTTCTCAGTTTGAACATGAAATATCTTGTCTTGCAAGTCTATTCAATTGAATATAAGTTGAAAAGGATTTGCAAATCTTTGTTTTTTTTACACAAGGTGCCAACGTCACTGGTTTTGGGTTTTGTAACATTCCACCCCAGCACCGTAGGGGGTGCTAATGTGCAACATTACCTCCACAAAGAAGTACATAACTAGTTCAAAAGTACCTGCCAGAAGATGGTGTCTATGGTGCTTCCCAGGAAACCTTCTCTGGTTTCTGACGACAGAAGTTTGGGTCCGAGGATGGTCATGAACTCCTCAAAGTCCACCTGTCCGTCACCTGCACCATCAAACAACACATTACATCAATCAAACAGGATTCTATCCTCATCACAGTTTTTGTTTTTACAACCGAAGACTAAATATGGCTGACGTTGCCCTCCATGTGGTTGTGGTTCTCACACTCGGATCAGTACTCCGGCACGTGGGCGGCACCCCGCTGAGATCCTGCTGTGCTCGGATCAGAATTCTCGCAAAGCCTCCGTGCGATGAGTGTGACATGTTCTGTGACCAAACGCCATCCATCCATCCATCCATCTTCTTCCGCTTATCCGAGGTCGGGTCGCGGGGGCAGCAGCCTAAGCAGGGAAGCCCAGACTTCCCTCTCCCCAGCCACTTCGTCCAGCTCCTCCCGGGGGATCCCGAGGCGTTCCCAGGCCAGCCGGGAGACATAGTCTTCCCAACGTGTCCTGGGTCTTCCCCGCGGCCTCCTACCGGTCGGACGTGCCCTAAACACCTCCTTAGGGAGGCGCTCGGGTGGCATCCTGACCAGATGCCCGAACCACCTCATCTGGCTCCTCTCGATGTGGAGGAGCAGCGGCTTTACTTTGAGCTCCCCCCGGATGACAGAGCTTCTCACCCTATCTCTAAGGGAGAGCCCCGCCACCCGGCGGAGGAAACTCATTTCGGCCGCTTGTACCCGTGATCTTGTCCTTTCGGTCATAACCCAAAGCTCATGACCATAGGTGAGGATGGGAACGTAGATCGACCGGTAAATTGAGAGCTTTGCCTTCCGGCTCAGCTCCTTCTTCACCACAACAGATCGATACAGCGTCCGCATTACTGAAGACGCCGCACCGATCCGCCTGTCGATCTCACCATCCACTCTTCCCTCACTCGTGAACAAGACTCCGAGGTACTTGAACTCCTCCACTTGGGGCAAGATCTCCTCCCCAACCCGGAGATGGCACTCCACCCTTTTCCGGGCGAGAACCATGGACTCTGACTTGGAGGTGCTGATTCTCATCCCAGTCGCTTCACACTCGGCTGCGAACCGATCCAGTGAGAGCTGAAGATCCTGGCCAGATGAAGCCATCAGGACCAAATCATCTGCAAAAAGCAGAGACCTAATCCTGCAGCCACCAAACCGGATCCCCTCAACGCCTTGACTGCGCCTAGAAATTCTGTCCATAAAAGTTATGAACAGAATCGGTGACAAAGGGCAGCCCTCACCGGAAACGTGTCCGACTTACTGCCGGCAATGCGAACCAAGCTCTGACACTGATCATACAGGGAGCGGACCGCCACAATCAGACAGTCCGAAACCCCATACTCTCTGAGCACTCCCCACAGGACTTCCCGAGGGACACGGTCGAATGCCTTCTCCAAGTCCACAAAGCACATGTAGACTGGTTGGGCAAACTCCCATGCACCCTCAAGGACCCTGCCGAGAGTATAGAGCTGGTCCACAGTTCCACGACCAGGACGAAAACCACACTGTTCCTCCTGAATCCGAGATTCGACTATCCGGCGTAGCCTCCTCTCCAGTACACCTGAATAGACCTTACCGGGAAGGCTGAGGAGTGTGATCCCACGATAGTTAGAACACACCCTCCGGTTCCCCTTTTTAAAGAGAGGAACCACCACCCCGGTCTGCCAATCCAGAGGTACCGCCCCCGATGTCCACGCGATGCTGCAGAGTCTTGTCAACCAAGACAGCCCCACAGCATCCAGAGCCTTAAGGAACTCCGGGCGGATGTCATCCACCCCCGGGGCCTTGCCACCAAGGAGCTTTTTAAATCCTAGAACCCGTTGGTGGACACCGGCGGTGAGGGATGCCGTCAAGCTGAAGAAGGAGTCCTATCGGGTTCTTTTGGCTCATGGGACTCCTGAGGCAGCGGACAGGTACCGACAGGCCAAGCGGTGTGCGGCTTCAGCGGTCGCGGAGGCAAAAACTCGGACCAAACGCCGTCCTTTCAAAATAAAAGTCGCCACAGGACAAGGTCACGTGGACAGCTGCGCCACTTCCTGTGTTGCATCATCCAAGTCGGAGCACCGCTTCCATCTGGAGCGAGAACTTTTTTTTGATGAATTATTGAAGAAAGTTGCAAATGTCGCCCCGCTTCCCCCACAGTTTGGACCAGAACAGAAGCAGAGAGTGGCGGCAACTAAGGCTGAAACGACGCGTCGACGTAGTCGACGTCATCGGTTACGTAAATACGTCGACGCCGTTTTTGTGCGTCGCATATTTACGTCACACTACTTTACTGTCATGGCGGAGCGCAAAGCAGACGATGCGAGCGAGGGGAAAAAAGCACGCCAAAAGTCGTCAAAAGTGTGGGAGTATTTCAATAAACGGCCTAATAATGTTGTTGTATGCACACTGTGTCGAGCGGAAATGGCCTATCATAGCAGCACAACGGCTATGAAGGAACATTTGAAAAGAAAACCCCCGACAGCGTTCTTGCCATCACCATCAACAAGTCAATCGTCCGCGTGCGTATACGTTGTCATTATTACACAAAAACATGAATGTGTCATTTGTATCTGCGTCGTAAATTCATAAACTAAAGCACCGTTTCGCTCTGAGAGGCGCGTTTGGCGTGCCTGTTCAGTGTTTACAAAGACGCGCTCCTCTTTAACGCTGTGGAGAGGCGGCGGCGGCGGCGAGCGAGCGGCGAGGCGGGGCGCGCCGGGAGCGACGCCGCAATCGTGCCCAGGTGCGCGATCCGCGCAGTTGGAAGAGAAAAGACTTTGTGTAAAATTAAAAGATTGTAAACCTGGCAAAGCCGTCTGGCGTTCAGTCTGTCGGTCCTGAAAGAACCCCACGGCACAAGACGTGTCACAAACGCTAACGTTAATTAGTTGTGCAAATACCTTTTACAACATTAACAGTTACATATACTATGTACAAACCAACAATTAACTTTCACTTTAATCATACTATCATTGTTGTGTTATTAAGCAAAATAAGCAATACTTTTACTTTTGTTGAAATGTTTACACTGTACACTTTTTTGTATTGGATGTTTAGCTTTATTTTTGCACATTTTAGCAAATAAGCAATACTTTTACTTTTGTTGAAATGTTTACACTTGTTACAGAATATTTCCGTTTTGCACTTTTTTGTATTGGATGTTTATCTTTATTTTTGCACATTTTAAAGCAAAATAAGCAATACTTTTACTTTTGAAATGCTTATACTATTCCAGAATATTAAGATTTGCACTGGATGTTTACTTTTATATTTGCACATTAAAAAGCAAATAAGCTACTTTTAATTTTGTTAAATGTTAAAAGTTTTAAATGTTTACATTGTTACAGAATATTTTGTCATGTTGTTGTCAATGTTGACTGAGTAGTGGCCATACTTTTTTTTTTGTAAATAAAAGCCATGCCTTTTGAAAAAAACTGGCCTACATTTATTTTTTCCTCTTCATTTTAAATTAAAAAAAAAAATCGGTAAAAGGAAAAATAATCTATAGATTAATCGAAAAAATAATCTATAGATTAACCGATTAATCGAAAAAATAATCTATAGATTAATCGATAGAAAAATAATCGTTAGCTGCAGCCCTAGCGGCAACACAACAGGAAGTACAGGGTACAAGTACAAGTTCTACTGGCTAAGAAATACGGTAACAAAAACTGGCGGAATTTTACCGTAAATATTACAGTGGTTTTTACAGCATATTGAAAATACAGTAAATTGAAAAAAACAATAACACTATTTTTCGAAAGCAGAAAACTGGCAATTAAGTTGTTCGCATTTTATCGTAAATATTTCAGTGGTTTTACAGCATATTACTGTGAATTGAAAAAAAATGTTAACCACTGTTTTTACAGTACAATTCTGGCAACTAAGATGCCAGTTTTTTTTACTGTAAAATCTATGATTGTTGTTGTTACAGTATATTCCTGTAAATGTAAAATTGGCACCAAAGTTTTTGTTTTTTTTTACGGTAAAATTCTTTATTTTTTATTTTTACAGTGTATACCTGTAAATGGAAAAACGCAGTCAGATTTTTTTTTTAATTTTATGGTAAAATTCTAGCAACTGAGATGCCAGCTTTTTACTGTAAAATCTATGGTTGTTATTTTTACAGTATATTCCTGTAAATGTCAAATTGGCATCAAAGTTTATGGGTTTTTTAAGGTAAAATTCTCGTCACTAATCTTGCAGTTTTTATTTTTACTGTAAAATCTACATTTGTTTTTACGGTGTATTCCTGTAAATGGAAAAACGGGTACAACAATGTTTTTTAAACAACATTTAAATGAGCTACCGTTTTTTACTGTAAAATCTACGGTTGTTGTTTTTACGGTGTATTACTGTAAATGAAACAATGGTACCACAGTTTGTTTTAGTTTTGTTATAGTACAAATCTGGCAACTGAGCTTGCTTTTTTATTTTAATTGTAAAATCTACAATTGTTGTCTTTACGATGACATTTTGTTATCATGTATTTGCTAATTTTATGCCAAAAAAACCCTTCATGTTAGGTTCAGTTCTGTTACTCAAATGGGTCCTTTTTGGCTCAGGAACCTTGTCAAAAATAAAATAAACTTATCTGAGATCGGCAAATGTGCATTAATAGTGGTTCAATATGTGTGTTTTCAGAAAAAAGACAGAAATGTTAGATTATTTTGAGTGTTACAACATACAAATGGCACCGATTTGTAAACAAATCAGTGGCCTAGTGGTTAGAGTGTCCGCCCTGAGATGGGTAGGTCATGAGTTCAAACCCCGGCCGAGTCATACCAAAGACTATAAAATGTGACCCATTACCTCCCTGCTTGGCACTCAGCATCAAGGGTTGGAATTGGGGGTTAAATCACCAAAATGATTCCCGAGCGCGGCCACCGCTGCTGCTCACTGCTCCCCTCACTTCCCAGGGGGTGGAGTAAGGGGATGGGTCATATGCAGAGAGTAATTTCACCACACCTTGTGTGTGTGTGACTATCAAGCGGCATCAGATACAACAAAAATAATACAGGCCCCAGAACAGAACCCTGATCGTTTCATGTCACAGTTTTGTTTCTTGCCCATAGTCTGCCTAAGTGCTAGTTTTTGTTTCATTAGTCAAGTTTGTTCTCCGCCTTGTGCGCACCTTTAGTGTTAAAATAAATGATGCATTTACCTTCACGCCATGTCCGCTCCAACTTCTCTTGCATCTCGGGAAAACAAACCCCCCCATAGTCCACGTCGTGACAGTAAGACTCTTGAACGCATCATAATTAAATGATCCCCTCAATTCCCTCCAAAAATGGATGAACTGGCTGGAATATAAAGACAATATAACATACATCCATAAACGTGGATGCATATGCAAAAGTGCAATATATTTATCTGTACAGTAGAGATGCGCGGATAGGCAATTATTTCATCCGCAACCGCATCACAAAAGTCGTCAACCATCCGCCATCCACCCGAACTAACATTTAATCAAAACCGCACCCGCCCGCCATCCGCCACCCGCCCTTTGTTATATATCTAATATAGACGATGCAAGGCATTAGTGAGGTTATAAAGCTTTTGCCTGTTAAAGAAAGGAGACTGATCCAATGCAGCAGAGACATGCAATGCGTGCCACGCTGTCACGGCCCAGACGCACACCAGTGCGCAATCATCTGAGAGCCGCGCTGAGCGCACCTCCAAGCGCACTCGCGCCACTCAAACTGCTGCAGGCAGCTGCGTTCTATCTTGTTTTAACATCCTGTGGCACTCTTCTGGGATCACGGCGGACGAAACTGCTCATGCTCAGGGTGTTTGTGGAGGTTCGGGGTTTTGCACAAATGTGATGCACCATGTTAGATGTCCCGGTTTTGTGACTGTCGTAGACATAAACAGCGTCGCAGCTCTTGCAAATCACGTAGCCAGCATTACTATCATCCTGATTTACAACCTCGTAAAAACGAGTCCACGCTGAACTTTTCTGGCCTTTTTTTCCCCTGGTCTTTAGTATTCCCTTTTTTAGTTTGTCGCGTACCACGTTTGCTGCCGGCGTTGCCATCTCTTTTTTTTTGTCTTCTTCTGTTGTGGCATATGCTGCAGGTGCCTGCTCGTTTTTCGTATGTGGGTAACAACATTTAACTATGTATATATATTTCCCAATTGGTTTAACTGCCACCCGCCTGAATCTATTTAAAATCTAATTTTTTTTTATTTCAACCGCCCGACCCGACCCGCGGATAAAATCAAATTTTTTTTTATTTCAACCGCCCGACCCGACCCGCGGATAAAATCTAATTTTTTTTTATTTCAACCGCCCGACCCGACCCGCGGATAAAATCAAATTTTTTTTTATTTCAACCGCCCGACCCGCGGATAATCCGCGGACTCCGCGGTTGTGCCCGCAAACCGCGCATCTGCCTGCTCGTTTTTCGTATGTGGGTAACAACATTTAACTATGTATATATATTTCCCAATTGGTTTAACTGCCACCCGCCTGAATCTATTTAAAATCTAATTTTTTTTAATTTCAACCGCCCGACCCGACCCGCGGATAAAATCTAATTTTTTTTTATTTCAACCGCCCGACCCGACCCGGGGATAAAATCTAATTTTTTTTTATTTCAACCGCCCGACCTGACCCGCGGATAAAATCTAATTTTTTTTTATTTCAACCGCCCGACCCGACCCGCGGATAAAATCTAATTTTTTTTTATTTCAACCGCCCGACCCGACCCGCGGATAAAATCTAATTTTTTTTTAATTTCAACCGCCCGACCCGCGGATAATCCGCGGTTTGCGGACACAACCGCGCATCTCTACTGTACAGTAATCTATTTATTTATATCTGCACCTTATTGCTTTTTTATCCTGCACTACCATGAGCTAATGCAACAAAATGACGTTCTTATCTGTACTGTAAAGTTCAAATTTGAATGCCAATAAAAAGGAAGTCTAAGTCTATAAGAAGTAAACCCCTGGAGAACATCACTAGCTGGCTGAACATGCCCGTGCACCTCAGGTGGATCTCAAAGTGTTTTATCAATAAGTCACTTTTTATCAATAAGTCAACAACCTCAACTTGGATGTTTTTTCGTCTGTAATTTGAAGGACTGTTCATCTACATCTACAGCTATGTAAGAATCACTTGATTAAAGTACAGAGTTTTATTTTTTTTTCTTCCAAACGCAGTGTTATTGTTCAAACTGTGTGTAATAATACAGTCGCCAAAAAATATTCAATATACTTGTTAAAGACCACCGTGTTATGATCCGCTGCCCGGATCATATTTTCGTTTACGTTTTCAAGGTACTTGTGTTTTTTGTTAGTTTTGGACTCCCTGAGTGCCTGTTTTGTACACCTGAGTTTGTTGCCATGGAAGCAGGTGCTGGTGCGGACACCAGCCTTGGGGTCGGTGCTGGTGCGGGAACCAGACTTGGAGTCGGTGCTGGTGTGGGAACCAGACTTAGAGTCGGTGCTGGTGTGGGAACCAGACTTGGAGTCGGTGCTGGTGTGGGAACCAGACTTGGAGTCGGTGCTGGTGTGGGAACCAGACTTGGAGTCAGTACTGCGTGCTTTGCTAGTGGGCGGGCACAGCTGCGCCCAGCCAAGCTCAAACCTCCATGCCGGCCTCCGCCACCAGCCCTTTGGCATGCTAAGCCGCAACCTCCTGCTCAGCCACCGCCACCAGTCGTTCAGCGTGCATGGCGTAGTGGGTAGAGCAACCGTGCCAGAAACCTGAGGGTTGCAGGTTCGCTCCCCACCTCTTACCATCCAAAAATCGCTGCCGTTGTGTCCTTGGGCGGGACACTTCACCCTTTGCCCCCGGTGCCACTCACACCGGTGAATTGAATGATGAATGATAGGTGGTGGTCGGAGGGGCCGTTGGCGCAAATTGCAGCCACGCTTCCGTCAGTCTACCCCAGGGCAGCTGTGGCTATGAAAGTAGCTTACCACCACCAGGTGTGAATGAATGATGGGTTCTACATGTAAAGCGACTTTGGGTACTTAGAAAAGCGCTATATAAATCCCAGTTATTTTTTTTTTAAGCCGCAACCTCCTGCCCGGCCACCACCACCAGCCCTCCGGCATGCTAAGCCGCAACCCCCTGCCCGGCCGCCACCACTGGTTTTTCGGCATGCTAAGCCGCAACCTCCTGCCCGGCCGCCACCACCAGTCCTTCGGCGTGCTAAGCCGCAACCCCCGGCCAGGCCACCTCCGCCAAAGTCACGCCCAGCACCTGCTCCAAGTCTGGTTCCCGCACCAGCACCGACTCCAAGTCTGGTTCCCGCACCAGCACCGACTCCAAGTCTGGTTCCCACACCAGCACCGACTCCAAGGCTGGTTTCCGCACCAGCACCTGCTTCCATGGCAACAAACTCAGGTGTACAAAACAGGCACTCATGGAGTCCAAAACTAACAAAAAAACACAAGTACCTTGAAAACGTAAACGAAAATATGATCCGGGCAGCGGATCATAACACACCGCTGTCTTGTTTTGAATGAATACTTAGGCCTACTACGCTACTGTATTTTAATTGGTCATTATGGTGGTGCTCAGTGTGTGTGTGTGTGTGTGTGTGTCCTCACCGTCCATGTCCAGTCTCTGCATGATGATGGCCAGCTCCACCTCACTGGGCATGTACCCCAAAGAGCGCATGGCCATTCCCAGCTCCTGCTTGGATATGAAGCCGTTGCCGTCTCGGTCCAGTACCTTGAAGGCCTCCCGGATCTCTGCCACGGAAACAGAAAGTCAACTCAGGACCTTTCCCGTCCCACACACACATCCTCAACAGTTACGCCCCTTTTTTTTTTTTTATGTAGATGTCTGACTGTGCACTAAGCTCCATGTCCATCCTTGACACAGCAGGTGGAGACACCTGAGCAATGTGAGGGTCATAATATGACTGAACAGGTGTTTCAAGGAAGGCTTATTATCCCTCTATCATCAGTGTTGGGTTAGTTACTGAAAACCAGTAACTAGTTACTTTAGTTCAAAAATAACTCAGTTACTAACTCAGTTACTTACACCAAAAAGTAATGCGTTACTGTGAAAAGTAACTAAATAGTTACTTTTCACAGTAACTTTTTTCTTTCTTTTTTTTTTAAAGCTCCCATTAATGCCCTTTTAGTAAAGATGTCCGATAATGGCTTTTTGCCGATAGCCGATATTCCGATATTGTCCAACTCTTTAATTACCGATACCGATATCAACCGATATATGCAGTGGTGGAATTAACACATTATTATGCCTAATTTGAACAACCAGGTATGGTGAAGATAAGGTACTTTTAAAAAAAATTAATAAAATAAAATAAATAAATTTCTTGAGTAAAAAAGAAAGTAACACAATATAAAAACAGTTACATAGAACTGGGAATATAATCCCAGAGAAGGGGGAAAAAAACGGTAAGCTCTTTTTAAGTTGAAGAAACAATATGATTAGGTTATATATACATGCGTATATCCTACATAAATAATGTATGAATACATTAGATGTATGACTTGGTCCCACCTCTGCACTTTAGTATGGGGAACATATTCACCATTAATTAGTTGCTTATTAACATGCAAATTAGCAACATATTGGCTCTTAACTAGTCATTATTAAGTACTTATTAATGCCTTATTCGGCATGGCCTCATTATAACTCTAACCCTCTAACCCTGGCCCTAACCCTCTAACCCTAACCCTAACCAAAAAACTCTAAATTAAGTCTTTGTTACTTAGAATATGTTCCCCATACTAAAGTGTTACCAAAAACATATAACTTTGTCTTGAATTTGAAAAAAAAAAAAAACACATTTTATTTTTCACTAAAGAAGGGTTCATATGAAACTAATGGGGTTCGGTACCTCCAACAAGGTTAAGAAGCACTGGTCTAGAATATCTCCATGTTAAGAAACTCGGCTTCAGCTCCACGATGATGTCTTGTTAGTAAATACAGACACGCCCCCTGCCCCACACCCACACCCAGACACACACACAGCGCCTCTTCTCTTGTCCGAGTTGTGACACAGGAAGAATCAGAAGGACGACACTGCAACTCTCCAATAAAACACACTCAGATCTTCTGTTTTTAGCCGATACTACATAAAAAATAAAGTAAAATTAAAGCTGCAAGCAGCGTTGGTCGGGCCCGCGTATTTGGCAGGTGCTAGTACTAAGTGTCCCAATACTTTTGTCAAGTTTTAGTTCCAAGTGTCCCAATACTTTTGTCCAGTGTAAGTGTCCCAATACTTTTGTCCAGTTGCCCAATGCTTTTGTTCAGTGGTAGTCCTAAGTGTCCCAATACTTTTGTCCAGTGGTAGTCCTAAGTGTCCCAATACTTTTGTCTACTTTTAGTCCGAAGTGTCCCAATACTTTTGTCTAGTGTACCTACCTTGTCTGCATTGTGTGGGCACGTTGGTGCTTCCTGCTTTTAAGCAGCCATCTTGAGAAAACAGCAGCGCAGCAGCATCAGCGCAGCGGTTCTTTGAAGGCTCATAAAATCAAAACCGGAGCAGTTAGAAAAATTATTTCGATAACTTTTATTTGGAAGGGTTCAATCTCTCTCCTGTGTTAGTTTGAAGCTGAAACGACAAACGCGCTCAGAGGAGATAATGTTTGAAGAGAAGTGACCGGTTTATAAAAAAAAATTGTTTTGAAGGGGAAATTGCAAACTTCCTGTTGATTTTTGCTGAGGATTGTCAATCTCTGAAATGTAGGTCTAAGTAAGACCTACATAGAGGTTTTTGTTTCATGTCTCTCCGACTTTCCCAGTGGGAGTTACAGGCAGTATTGTCATTTTTTTCTTCAGAGGAGCAGTTTTTTCTGCGTTTTATTAAAAAATTGCGGTAATTTTGAGATTTGGGGTTCGGTTTTTTCATTAGATCGCAATTTTAGCCAGTCCTGATGTGTGTGTTCAGTTTGGTGAGTTTTGAAGCATGTTAAGGGGGTCAAATTACAGCTCAAAGAGACAAAAGTGACTGTTTTTAGTACTTTTTTGTCTTGAAGGGGGAATTGCCACCTTCCTGTTGATTTTAGCCCGAGAATGTACTATTATGAAATCTAGATCTGAGTCAGACCTACATAGAGGTTTTTGTTTCATGTCTCTCCGACTTTCCCAGTGGGAGTTACAGGCAGTTTTGTCATTTTTTTCTTCCGAGGAGCAGTTTTTTTTGCGTTTTATTAAAAAATTGCAGTAGAGCGCAATTTTGAGATTTGGGGTTAGGTTTTTTTTTAGATCGCAATGTTAGCCAGTCCTGATGTGTGTGTTCAGTTTGGTGAGTTTTGAAGCATGTTGAGGGGGTCAAATTACAGCTCAAAGAGGCAAAAGTGACTGTTTTTAGTACTTTTTTGTCTTGAAGGGGGAATTGCCAACTTCCTGTTGATTTTTGCCCAAAAATATACTATTATGAAATCTAGGTCTAAGTCACACCTACATAAACGTTTTTGTTTCATGTCTCTCCGACCTTCCTAGTGGGAGTTACAGGCAGTCTAGGTTTTTTTTCCGTAGGGGGCGCTAGAGCGCAATTTTGAGTTTTGTGGTTTGGTTTCTTTTTAAAAAAGGCAATTTTTGCAGGTCCTGATGTGTGGGTCAAATATGGTGAGTTTTGAAGCATGTTAAGTGGGTCAAATTACAGCTCAAAGAGGCAAAAGTGACTGTTTTTAGTACTTTTTTGTCTTGAAGGGGGAATTGCTAACTTCCTGTTGATTTTAGCCCGAGAATGTACTATTATGAAATCTAGATCTGAGTCAGACCTACATAGAGGTTTTTGTTTCATGTCTCTCCGACCTTCTTAGTGGGAGTTACAGGCAGTCTAGTTTTTTTTCCCCTAGGGGGCGCTAGAGTGCAATTTTGAGTTTTGAGGTTTGGTTTTTTGATAAAAAATGTTGCCGTATATTACTGATGTGTGTGTAAAATTTGGTGAGTTTTGAAGTATGTTAAGGGGGTCAAATTACAGCGCAAAGTTGCGGAAGAATAATAATAATAAAACCTTAGAAATTCAATAGGTCCTTATGGCCCATTGCATAAGGACTCCCAAAGGGAGTCCTTATGCAATGGGCCATGCGGGCCCTAATAACGCAGTAACGCATCATGTAGTAACGGTAACTGAGTTACTGAATATAAAAAATAACGCTTTAGACTACTAGTTACTGCCGAAACTAACTTTGTATCGCGTTAGTCCCAACACTGTCTATCATGCACCTGCAGCAGTCTCACATGACTGGCTGAAGTTAACCAGGTCAATTTGCAGCATTGATTGCTTTCCTCGTGACATTTTGTCTTTTTTCACCTGGCTAATTTTCCTAATGTGCGCTCCGCGCGTGTGAGGCGGCTAACAGGAAAGGAAGCAGGCAGGTGGGGAATCGTCATTTGTCAGCGCTCAGTCGACCCCACCATAACCTTTTCGCCATTTCCCCCGGACGACATCACCTGAGCAGAATGAGGACTTAACACTGACGGAGCGTCTCGCCCTCACTCTGCACAGGCAATTTTCCAGCTGGCGGCTTAATGTGCAGGCACTAAGGAATTCCTATTTTGGAGGTCGACTTTTGTCCGTGTGTGTGTGTGTGTGTGTGTGTGTGTGTGTGTGTGTGTGTGTGTGTGTGTGTGTGTGTGTGTGTGTGTTTAATCCATCAGGCTACCTTCACAAATGATACCAACACGACGGCGCGAGGATAACAATAAAGCTCAAAATGGTGTGAAGCACTGAGCCGTGTTAGCTATTAGCGGCTAACTCTGAGGAAATAACAGTGCACCTATTTGAAATGCGGCTCATAAAGTTCCGGATGTTTCTCCGGTGGTCCCAAAACGATCGCTCGTCTCCTCACAAGGTCAGACGCGTGACCTTCTGATTATTCCTTGTGCTTAGTTGTCAAGGTCGTGTACAGTATGTGATGTATGTGTAGTACTACAGTACACAATGTCAAGACTTGGTCCTGGGGTTTAGTTTTTCTAGAAGGCAACGGAAAGTTGGCTCGGGCGAGACGGGAATGTAAGTACCGTATTTTCCGCACTATAAGGCGCACCTAAAAACCACAAATTTTCTCAAAAGCTGACAGTGCGCCTTATAACCCGGTGCGCTTTATATATGGATTAATATTAAGATTCATTTTCATAAAGTTTCGGTCTCGCAACTACGGTAAACAGCCGCCATCTTTTTTCCCCGTAGAAGAGGAAGTGCTTCTTCTTCTACGCAAGCAACCGCCAAGGTAAGCACCCGCCCCCATAGAACAGGAAGCGCTTCTTCTTCTACTGTAAGCAACCACCCGCCCGCGTAGAAGAAGAAGAAGCGCGCGGATATTACCGTACGTTTCATTTCCTTTGTGTGTTTACATCTGTAAAGACCACAAAATGGCTCCTACTAAGCGACAGGTTTCCGGTTCATGAAAAGACGCAATCTCTCCATCCGCACACGGACTACTATTTCACAGCAACTGCCTAAAGACTTTCAAGAAAAGCTGGCTACTTTCCGTGCATATTGTAAAAACAAGATAGCTGAAAAAAAGATCCGGCCAGAGAACATTATCAACATGGACGAGGTTCCACTGACTTTTGATATTCCTGTGAACCGCACTGTGGATACAACGGGAGCACGTACGGTGAATATTCGCACCACAGGGAATGAGAAGTCATCCTTCACTGTGGTTCTAGCTTGCCATGCTAATGGCCAGAAACTTCCACCCATGGTGATATTCAAAAGGAAGATCTTGCCAAAAGAGACCTTTCCAGCCGGCGTCATCATAAAAGCTAACTCGATGGGATGGATGAAGAAAAGATGAGCGAGTGGTTAAGGTAAGTTTACGCGAAGAGGCCGGGTGGCTTTTTTCACGCAGCTCCGTCCATGTTGATATACGACTCCATGCGCGCCCACATCACGCTGGTTTTTAATATATTATTAAAGTTTGACTGACCTATCTGACTGTTTTTTTGACATTCCTTTAGCGCAGTTAGATGCGGCTTATAACACGGGGCGTCTTATAGGTGGACAAAGTTTTGAAATATGCCGTTCATTGAAGGCGCGGCTTATAACCCAAGGCGCCTTATGGTGCGGAAAATACGGTACATAATTTATTTTATAATTACTAAAACAAAAAAAAGTAAACAAAAGGCGCGCACAATGGCGGAGAACAAACTATGAAACCAAAAAGACTATAAACATGGAACAAAAACTTACTTTGGCATGGGACATGAAGCAGGATCTAAGAGGATGAAGAGTGTGTAGAGCATAATTGTGGGATGTCACCAGAAAGACAAACTGAAAAACAATGAACTTAAATACTACAGACATGATTAACGAAAACAGGTGCGTGACTCAAAACGTGAAACAGGTGCGTGGACGTGACAGGTGAAAACTAATGGGTTGCTATGGTGACAAACAAGAGTGCACAATGAGTCCAAACGTGGAACAGGTGAAACTAATGGGGTAATCATGGAAACAAGACAAGGGAGTGAAAAGCCAGAAACTAAAGAGTCCAATAACTAAACAAAACAAAACATGACTAAAACAAAACATGATTACACCGACATGACACACTGTAGTGTATGTCAGGGGTGTCCTAATTTGTCTTAATATTTTTGACTGGGGGCAAAGTAACACACATATATATATATATATATATATATATATATATATATATATATATATATATATATATATATATATATTGATTGAAGCCAACAAGCAAACCGTCAACTTCCTTGACGTCACTTTCAACCTGAGAAATAACAGCTACCAACCATTCACGAAACCCAACACAACACCCCAATACGTGCACCATGACAGCAACCACCCCCCCACCACCACGAAAAGAATACCTACCGGAATTAATAAAAGGCTATCGATGCTGTCATCTAGCAAAGCTGAATTTGACCAAGCAACCCCCCCGTACCAAAAAGCCCTTGATGAAAGCGGATACAATTTCACCCTCACCTATGAACCCACGCCAGGAAACCAGCCAAAAAAGAACAGAAAACGAAACGACATCATCTGGTACAACCCCCCATACAGCAAAAACGTCTCAACTAACATTGGACACAAATTCCTCAATCTGATTGACAAACACTTTCCCAAAGACAACACCCTAAGAAAAGTATTCAACAAGAACAACATTAAATTGAGCTACAGCTGTATGAACAATATATACGACAAATCATCTCAAACCACAACAAAACAATTGCAAATGAGCCGTCGGCCCCCGGACAGAGCGACTCCAAAACCAACAAAGGCTGTAACTGTCGAAAGAAACCTGATTGCCCTCTCAACGGGGGGTGCTTACAAACATCAGTTGTCTACCAATCTAAGGTAACACGCAAGGACATTAACACATCCGACACATATGTAGGATTAACCGAGGGAGAATTCAAAACCAGATGGAACAATCACAAGGCTTCTTTCAGGAACCAAAACCTGCGGAATACCACAGAACTCAGCAAACACATTTGGGACCTCAAAGACAATAATGTTGAATATTCAATAACATGGCAAATTCTTGCATCCAGCACACCTTACAATAGTGGTAATAAAAGATGCAACCTATGCTTGAAAGAGAAACTGTTTATTATTTACCGTCCAGACCTGTCATCCCTCAACAAGCGCAGCGAAATTGTAACAGCATGCCGCCACAGACGGAAACACCTCCTAGGTAACACATGAGCCAATCACCACGCCCCTACGCCAGCCTGTACCCACCCACTCTGTGCCCTATATAAACCATGGTATGTGAATGCTCCCATTAAAATCTCCTGATGATTGAGGGAACCCCCCCTCATGAAACAGGCCTGTAGAGATGAAATAGTCTTGTGATTTTTTTTCCCACACATACATATATTGCGCTCTACTACGGTATCGAGCACTATTTTTTGGATAACCTTATTAAGACATATATATATATATATATATATATATATATATATATATATATATATATATATATATATATATATATATATGTATATATAGTCATGGTCAAAAGTGTACTTACACTTGTAAAGAACATCATGTCATGGCTGTCTTGAGTTTACAATCATTTCTACAACTCTTATTTTGTTGTGATGTAGTGATTGGAGCACATACTTGTTGGTCACAAAAAACATTCTTGAAGTTTGCTTCTTTTATGAATTTATTATGAGTCTACTGAAAATGTGAGGGTCAAAAGTATACATACAGCAATGTTAATATTTGCTTACACGTCCCTTGGCAAGTTTACCTGCAATAAGGCGCTTTTGGTAGCCATCCACAAGCTTCTGCTTGACCACTTGACCACTCCTCTTGACTAAATTAGTGCAGTTCAGCTAAATTTGTTGGTTTCTTCAAGACTTTGGGAAGGTCATTCTAAAATCTTAATTCTAGCCTGATTTAGCCATTCCTTTACCACTTTTGAGGTGTGTTTGGGGTCATTGTCCTGTTGGAACACCCAACTGCGCCCAAGACCCAACCTCTGGGCTGATGGTTTTAGCTTGTCCTGAAGAATTTGGAGCTAATCCTCCTTTTCCATTGTCCCATTTAAAGCACCAGTTCCATTGGCCAAACTTCATGAATGTTTTTTGTGACCAACAAGTATGTGCTCCAATCACTACATCACAAAAAAATAAGAGTTGTAGAAATGATTGTAAACTCAAGACAACCATGACATGATGTTCTTTACAAGTGTATGTACACTTTTGACCACGACTGTATATGTAGTATATTATGTATATGATGTACATGTAGTGCAGTGTCGTGCAGAACTCTGCTGCTCGTCTGCTAACACAGACCCGCAGACGTGAGCACATCACCCCTATTTTAGCGTCCCTTCACTGGCTCCCTGTGCGTTACCGAATCAATTTTAAACTCCTTTTATTTGTTTTTAAATGTCTAAACAACCTCGCGCCAACCTATCTCTCCGACCTCCTTCAGCCTTACTGCCCCACCCGATCCTTAAGATCAGCCGATCAGCTGCTGTTGACGGTCCCTGACACAAGGCTGAAGCTTAGAGGTGACAGAGCTTTCGCCGTTGCTGCTCCCAAGCTCTGGAACGACCTACCCCTGAGTGTTAGACAAGCCTCCTCTCTTCCTGTTTTTAAATCTCTCTTAAAAACATACTTTTATTCCATGGCTTTTAACACTGAGTGATATCCATCCTGCAATGACGCCCCATAATACACCTAACCTACTCAGTGGCCTAGTGGTTAGAGTGTCCGCCCTGAGATCGGTAGGTTGTGAGTTCAAACCCCGGCCGAGTCATACCAAAGACTATAAAAATGGGACCCATTACCTCCCTGCTTGGCACTCAGCATCAAGGGTTGGAATTGGGGGTTAAATCACCAAAATGATTCCCGGGCGCGGCCACCGCTGCTGCCCACTGCTCCCCTCACCTCCCAGGGGGTGATCAAGGGTGATGGGTCAAATGCAGAGAATAATCTCGCCACACCTAGTGTGTGTGTGACAATCATTGGTACTTTAACTTTAACTTTTTACACCTGCTGTGATCCTGTTTTTATGTTTTTATGTTTTTATTAATTCTATTTTAATTATTTATTTTTTATCGTGTTCTGTTTGTGTTGTGTTGTGTTTGCTCGGTACTCGTTTTATCTTTTAACCTGTTCATTGTACAGCACTTTGGCTACCCCTGTGGTAAATTTTAAATGTGCTTTATAAATAAAGTTGATTTGATTTGATTTGATTTGATCAGTGATGGTTTGGGGTGCCATGTCATCTGCTGGTGTCGGTCCACTCTGTTTCCTGAGATCCAGGGTCAACGCAGCCGTCTACCAGCAAGTTTTAGAGCACTTCATGCTTCCTGCTGCTGACCTGCTCTATGGAGATGGAGATTTCAAGTTCCAACAGGACTTGGCGCCTGCACACAGCGCAAAATCTACCCGTGCCTGGTTTACGGACCATGGTATTTCTGTTCTAAATTGGCCCGCCAACTCCCCTGACCTTAGCCCCATAGAAAATCTGTGGGGTATTGTGAAAAGGAAGATGCAGAATGCCAGACCCAAAAACGCAGAAGAGTTGAAGGCCACTATCAGAGCAACCTGGGCTCTCATAACACCTGAGCAGTGCCAGAAACTCATCGACTCCATGCCACGCCGCATTAACGCAGTAATTGAGGCAAAAGGAGCTCCAACCAAGTATTGAGTATTGTACATGCTCATATTTTTCATTTTCATACTTTTCAGTTGGCCAACATTTCTAAAAATCTCTTTTTTGTATTAGCCTTAAGTAATATTCTAATTTTGTGACACACGGAATTTTGGATTTTCATTTGTTGCCACTTCAAATCATCAAAATTAAATGAAATAAACATTTGAATGCATCAGTCTGTGTGCAATGAATAAATATAATGTACAAGTTACACCTTTTGAATGCAATTACTGAAATAAATCAAGTTTTTCAAAATATTCTAATTTACTGGCTTTTACCTGTATATGTAGTACATGTAGTATATGATGTATATGTAGTATATGTAGTATATGTAGTATATGTAGTATATGTAGTATATGTATATGTAGCGCAGCACTGCAGTCAGTTAGTGATCATTAGTATGCAGCTCATATTTCTGCTCCGACTTTGAAGTGTTTGCTTGCTCTACTAAGTCGCTGCTTCTAGAAAATATGTTAAGTGGAATTGGACTAAAGCTGCGCTGCAAACGTTCTTTTTATTTCCTTTCTTTTTCCCCTCCAACAGCAAGAAGATGCTTTGGGCTTTATTATAAGCTGGATAAGAAGAAGAATGATCCATCAGGCGGACATGAAAGGAGCACGCAGTATGAAGGAAGTTGTATGTGATGATGTCATGTTCCACTCAAGTTGTATGTGATGATGTCATGTTCCACTCAAGTGGTATGTGATGATGTCATGTTCCACTCAAGTTGTATGTGATGATGTCATGTTCCACTCAAGTTGTATGTGATGATGTCATGTTCCACTCAAGTTGTATGTGATGATGTCATGTTCCACTCAAGTTGTATGTGATGATGTCATGTTCCACTCAAGTTGTATGTGATGATGTCATGTTCCACTCAATTTGTATGTGATGATGTCATGTTTCACTCAAGTTGTATGTGATGATGTCATGTTCTACTCAAGTTGTGTGTGATGATGTCATGTTCCACTCAAGTTGTATGTGATGATGTCATGTTCCACTCAAGTTGGATGTGATGATGTCATGTTCCACTCAAGTTGTATGTGATGATGTCTCGTTCCACTCAAGTTGTATGTGATGATGTCATGTTCCACTCAAGTTGTATGTGATGATGTCATGTTCCACTCAAGTTGGATGTGATGATGTCATGTTCCACTCAAGTTGTATGTGATGATGTCATGTTGCACTCAAGTTGTATGTGATGATGTCTCGTTCCACTCAAGTTGTATGTGATGATGTCATGTTCCACTCAAGTTGTATGTGATGATGTCATGTTCCACTCTAGTTGTATGTGATGATGTCATGTTCCACTCAAGTTGTATGTGATGATGTCATGTTCCACTCAAGTTGTATGTGATGATGTCATGTTCCACTCAAGTTGTATGTGATGATGTCATGTTCCACTCAAGTTGTATGTGATGATGTCATGTTCCACTCAAGTTGTATGTGATGATGTCTCGTTCCACTCAAGTTGTATGTGATGATGTCATGTTCCACTCAAGTTGTATGTGATGATGTCATGTTCCACTCAAGTTGTATGTGATGATGTCATGTTCCACTCAAGTTGGATGTGATGATGTCATGTTCCACTCAAGTTGTATGTGATGATGTCATGTTCCACTCAAGTTGTATGTGATGATGTCATGTTCCACTTAAGTTGTATGTGATGATGTCATGTTGCACTCAAGTTGTATGTGATGATGTCATGTTCCAGTCAAGTTGTATGTGATGATGTCATGTTCCACTCAAGTTGTACTTGATGATGTCATGTTCCACTCAAGTTGTATGTGATGATGTCATGTTCCACTCAAGTTGTATGTGATGATGTCATGTTCCACTCAAGTTGTATGTGATGATGTCTCGTTCCACTCAAGTTGTATGTGATGATGTCATGTTCCACTCAAGTTGTATGTGATGACGTCATGTTCCACTCAAGTTGTATGTGATGATGTCATGTTCCACTCAAGTTGGATGTGATGATGTCATGTTCCACTCAAGTTGTATGTGATGATGTCATGTTCCACTCAAGTTGTATGTGATGTCATGTTCCACTCAAGTTGTATGTGATGATGTCATGTTCCACTCAAGTTGGATGTGATGATGTCATGTTCCACTCAAGTTGTATGTGATGATGTCATGTTCCACTCAAGTTGTATGTGATGATGTCATGTTCCACTCAAGTTGGATGTGATGATGTCACGTTCCACTCAAGTTGTATGTGATGATGTCTCGTTCCACTCAAGTTGTATGTGATGATGTCATGTTCCACTCAAGTTGTATGTGATGATGTCATGTTCCACTCAAGTTGTATGTGATGATGTCATGTTCCACTCAAGTTGTATGTGATGATGTCATGTTCCACTCAAGTTGTATGTGATGATGTCATGTTCCACTCAAGTTGTATGTGATGATATCATGTTCCACTCAAGTTGTATGTGATGTGATGATGTCATGTTCCACTCAAGTTGTATGTGATGATGTCTCGTTCCACTCAAGTTGTATGTGATGATGTCTCGTTCCACTCAAGTTGGATGTGATGACGTCATGTTCCACTCAAGTTGGATGTGATGATGTCATGTTCCACTCAAGTTGGATGTGATGATGTCTCGTTCCACTCAAGTTGGATGTGATGATGTCATGTTCCACTCAAGTTGTATGTGATGATGTCATGTTCCACTCAATTTGGATGTGATGATGTCATGTTGCACTCAAGTTCGATGTGATGATGTCATGTTCCACTCAAGTTGTATGTGATGATGTCTCGTTCCACTCAAGTTGTATGTGATGATGTCATGTTCCACTCAAGTTGTATGTGGTGATGTCATGTTCCACTCAAGTTGGATGTGATGATGTCATGTTCCACTCAAGTTGTATGTGATGATGTCATGCTCCACTCAAGTTGTATGTGATGATGTCATGCTGCACTCAAGTTGTATGTGATGATGTCATGTTCCACTCAAGTTGTATGTGATGATGTCTCGTTCCACTCAAGTTGTATGTGATGACGTCATGTTCCACTCAAGTTGTATGTGATGATGTCATGTTCCACTCAAGTTGTATGTGATGATGTCATGTTCCACTCAAGTTGTATGTGATGATGTCTCGTTCCACTCAA